>NC_051181.1:121758864-121823393 GCF_013339695.2 Rhipicephalus sanguineus
CGCCTTGGAGTTGATAGAAGCGCACGCACAGCAGTGACATGTTATCAAGGCATTGAGTCCAGTGACGAGCTACCCGAAAACTCTTCTACGCACCATCTACATGGCTTTCCTAGCGCGGTCTTGAATCACGCGAAGAACCTCGAAACTTTGTAATGTTCAACCTCACAGCTTTCCTGCAATATGCCAGCAGGCGAAAGTTTCCCCACGCACGATCTCCAGGCTGGTGGCTAACTTCGGACAGTCTGTTTATTCATGAACAAAAGTGTTTACAATCAACGAACACGTAGCCGTGAGAATTTTTCGAAACGCTGATGTAATAGCTGAGTTACACGTGTTTGATTATACAAAAAAGGTCCTCGCTCGTTTCTCTCTTTCCTTCGTTCATCAGCTCGTCTCTCCTATCAACACCTTCTCGACTGCTATGGAAAGAGAGGGTCGCGCAGCTACGTGTAGCCGCGCGTCCTCTCACTCTATAGGGAAAGGGCGCGGCGCCGAGTCCACACGCCACGAGCTGACACGTTGTAACGCGTACGGGGGGTTAGGGCTTTAGAAACCATGCACCCTCGCAATGCGAAGGCTCAGAGTTGCGTATTTGCGAAGAAAAAAATGTTAAAAAGCGCATACTTGAATCTCCCGTATATTAATGACACAAAACATCCCATGATGGCATGATGCCCTCTTCGTGTTTATTCGGACATCAAGCAGGAAGTGATGTAACACAGAGCGAACCGTCCAAGGGCGTCCCCATGGCTCCTTCAATCAACCGCTCCCGCGGTGAGAAAGCAAGGAGAAGGCTTTATGTGTATACCGGCTCTAATTTGTTATGCAAACATAAGCTGCGCAACGAGTTCTGATATCTGTAAAAAATTTTGTGTATGCACCTGATGAAAGGACATGAAAGTGACTTCGGTCACCTCTAACTCTTTCTCATATGCTCTTTCGGAGAGAACGAGGCGAGGGGGTATAGGTGGGGTCGAGTGTGGAACACTCTTTTTCTGCCTTCTTGGCATCACGTAGCACGTGATCTATATATACGAGCAGGCAGCTGACAATAATCCAACACTCCTAAGTTTCCTGAAGTTTCAATCCACATATATACCCTATAAAGTGGACGGGGAGATTACCGCCGCCGTAGCGAAGTGGCAGAGCATCGGACGCGTTATTCGAAGGTCGCAAGTTCGGTCCCTGCCGGCGGCAAGTTATCTTTTCGTCCACTTTACTTTCTTCACATTTATATTCTAATTACTACAAATAACACCCCCTATACTTCCTTGGCATTGCTGTGTGTTAGTTCTCATTAATACCAATGTTTCGCCATACTAGTGAAGATGTCGCGAGGTGCTGTCAACTCAGATGAGCATTCACGCTTGCTTCAAAATCAAATTAAGAAACTGAAAGCTAAAGTCCGCCAGTTTTAAACGGCCAGAAGTACCCTTGCACGCATACAGACAATCAAACAATACAAAACATCTCGAGGTTTCAATTTTGGTGTCAGTGTTCCTTTAACGTTTGTTTCATATCCAGTGTGTAGATTCATCGAATACTCATCGGCTGTTTGGAACTGTGTTGTAGAAACTAGTTCGAACGTTGTATGACTCATTCGTAGCGCAGTGCAGATCGTCAAGAGCATTGCAATAACGCGATATATGAATATTTGTGGTTTTCTTTTTGTTTTTTGTAAAGTTTTCATTTTTGTGTAAAATAAAATGCACATTTCTAATAATCAAGATGGCTGCCATGCAAAGTCCGGGACCCCCCCTGTTGTTTTGATGGATTTACGCCACTGTTAGTTAGTTAGTTAATAAAGAACGGAGGCATGGCGTCGACAACAGGAACTATAGAAGACGTGACAGTATATGAGTGTAAACCTAGCCAGCGCAGTAACAACAGTAACAACGTCCAGCGCGAGCCTGTATACTGCGTAGAGCTGACGATCCGGCTGCGGTGCACTGCAGGGTGAAATTAATTCTTCTTTATTACCTTTTGTTTGTTTGTTTGTTTGTTTGTTTGTTTGTTTGTTTGTTTTCTCATACGCGCCTATCTTCTCCATAGTTATCGAGTGATCGTATCTGCAGAGACTCCGTGCACGCATACAGGCGCGACTTCCGCTCGCTGTCCGATGTCGTGACGTAATCAGCGTGTCTATCGTATGAACGCATACAGCGCTCCAATTTTAACGCGATAGCGTTAAAGAGCTCGTATCGCAGAAATTCCGCCGTCGGCGTCGGCGCCGGCACCGTTGGTTGTGAGCGAAAAATCATCATCTTGTCCGTGACCGAAAAATCGAAAAAGCTGCAAATAAAATAAATAATAAAAGTGTTGGGTGCGAGTGAGAATCGAACCCAGGCCGTCTGCGTGGCAAGCAGGTGTTCTACCACACAGCCACGTCTCTTTTTTCTTTATTACTTACTTTTGCACCTCATACAATAATATTACAGTGCATAACACAGCCACGTCTCTGCTTGGAGCTGCACTGAAAGTAACTTTGATGCTTCCCAAAAATACGCGTCCTGTATACAGGTGTCACAGTAAGAGATGTAATATCGCAGTAATATTGCGTGGTATAAGCGTACATTGCCATCGGGCGTCACACCACGTCAATATCATAACGACTTGGTGGTTTAAAGACATCCACCCATTACAAAAGGCACACACATTACTTCGCGTATTCCCTTAAGACCACGTAGGGGGTGCATCGCAGCTTCGAAAAGGTTCTCGCGCATAATTGCTCCTGTTTTAAAGCATGCTACCCATTACATAAGGCACACACCTTATTGCGCGCATTCTGTTAAACACCCGTAGTGTTCTAAGTGCGCACTAGGGGCAGGATATTGCTATCGCGTTCAACTCTTAAAGGCGAAGCTTAAGCGTCCCCCAATTTTTATTCTCCCATCTGCTTGTTTTCGTTGAAGACCACGTCGTTCGGGAATATCTCTTTCTATTCTATGCAACTCACGATGTTCCGCTTACGGGTTTCACCCCTTTTTCAAGCAGCTTACAACAACGGCTCTCCAGACGAACTGTTACTTATATAAGCCTGTTGACAACGAGAAGTCATCGATCTTTGTCCTAAACAAACTTGTCACTGTTCACTGTCGCAATCGTTTAAGCGAAATCAAACCTATAGAGGAACTAAATGAATTCTCTTCGGAGAGATAGGGGTCCGCCCGCCTGCCAAGGGTCAAATGAAAAACTGACGCATTTGCGGCCAGCACATAAGCTCACGCTTTCGAACGATGCCGAGTGGCGCGCTTAAGTTATACAACTCCTATTGGCAATGGTTTCCGTTATGGACTCCCTGCAATTAACACTCCAATCACGCAAGCAGACATGAGAATGACATCACATTGACAGCCTGTACCAGATAACGCGGGCTCTTGTATGGTACCGTGTATACGCTATTCAAGTACATGCTAGAGAATGCGGGCACATTCAGCTGCCCCTGCATCTCTCCACCCTCAGACCGCCTCTCCACTTTCAGGCTTTCACGTCGTGCATATAGGGCGAACGGAGCTGGCATGCGGTCGCGATGTTTGCCGATAAGCGGTCGTCACGGCCGCTTGTGCTACATAGCACAGCGCATGCGTGCGGCGAGTTGTCGACATGGGGCCTTCGTTAGCAGCAGGAAACGCCTTGTCGGATGGGGACCGCGGGTCGGCACAGCCTATATAAGCCTTCATTCACAGCCACGCACGGTCGATGCCGACGAGGCTTCAAACGAGCCGTGGCCGCGAGAACACGAGCTTTTAAGTGTGCCGCCTCCGCGCGGTGGCCGCCATCCGTGGCATATATGCAGGCTTGTCGCTATTCGCCATCGCGCTATACATGAATGAATCCGATATATGCGGCAGCAGCTGTTGCAGCCACTGATCTCTGTATGTAGGATTGGTACGCATGCGTACGGTATAATAGCAGGTATAGGACGTGTAACATTCTTTGTGAACACAGTTTATCGGGAAATCTTGAGGTTTAGAGCGAGGAAACGACGCAGGACGACAGAAGACTCGAGAACACATCGATGCGTCGTTTTCTTGCGTTATAAACCTCAAGATATATGCCGTACTAACTAACCTAGCCTCCCCAAGTCTGTTTTGTTTTGAGCTTATCAGAAAGCATAAACCACACATATGTATCCATAAAATGCTTTATGAATTCACTACAGTTCGTTATGTCAACACAGTGCAAGATTCAACCCTTCAAATGAATCGTACTTTCTGCAAGTATATAACGTACGTCCGATACTTTCCGTACGCTTATCGCAGGGAATGAGTGCGATAAATAGCGGGCTGTGGCTGTAGATATGGGCATATTGCTTGTTGTGAGCGTTATCATACGCGCACTGAGAATGAAAGGGCCCGGGCTACGCTATGGGCCGCCGGTGGCGCCTCAGTGCGGTACGCATAGGCGTGCGCAGGGTTCCCCTTTGGTGGTGGCGGGGGGGTTGTAAAGTCTCAACTCAGCGTCCCCCCCCCTCCCCCACCCCCGTTGGTCGAGTTCGAAAGAAAACAAGCTTCGCAGTGGAGGCAAACTTGATGGCATGCTTCCCACAACGGCCTGCCTTTGGTCCCTGGCTTTCCAGGGGTGAAAACGGGAAGCAAACAGCTCTTGGAAGGAAACTTCAAGGGTACTCGGCCGCCATCATCGTCAAAAACATGCATGGCCATAGCCTTGCTCTTTCAACAATGACAGGATAGGTTCTACTGAGTAAACGTATAGGTGCAGACTTGCGCCCCCCTCAGATGGTTAGGGGGGGGGGGGGGCGTCCCCCTCCCCCTTGTCTCCCTCGTGCGCACGCCTGTGGCGGTACGCCGTAGGGGTGGCTAACCCCCCCCCCCCTACCTTCTGGCGTTTGTATGCATATATATAGACGCGCATATACAAACATTCATGCGCACTTACATCGAAAATAATGCGACCGGGCCATTCCGAAATGAAATACAGAGCTATATATACACGCCCCTGCCGCGGCCCTTCTTTTCTGTTAGAATGATAACGCGTTGTTCGTGAGGAATATCTCTTTTTGAACATGCCGTCCAGAGGCGCCCACCAGCCCAGGCTTATTTAAACTAAACTACAATATCAGCCATTCGTTCTGTTTGTTACAGAGTCACGGATATAATTTGCTTCGCTGCACGATTCCTGCATCATTAATTCAAGTTGTTGTCATCGACCCGGCCGTACGTCGGATAAAACTTCTTTTTCTTGGCTTTTTCCTATCCATTTGAGGTGTTCACTTAGACGACTATAAACCGAAAGAATAAAAAAATGCACGGGGAAAAAGAAGTAACAAAGAGCACGACACAAAACTCAGTATATAAGCGAAAACTTTCGAGGACTGCGTACGCGTGCGATGCTGCAAGAGGACGATCCACTCCTTCTCCTCTTCTTCCTCTTCTTCTTCAGCGCCGCGGGCTAAACCGCACCGATCCTGGCGCAACGGATCTGCCGTGAACGCCGCGGAATGAAAGAGATGGCAAAACTCAAAAGACGAGAGAGCATAGCAGAGGCGGGAAAAGCTTATCTCCATCCTCGTCGTCTTCCTTCCCACCACCAGCCACGAGGAGGCGCAGTCGTCGAAACAACGGTCGTAAAGAAAGTTTGAAAAAGAAGAAGAAAAGGGGAAAAACGTGACCCCTCCAGGCGACGACGCCCTTATTTCTCCCTTCCCAGCATCCTCCTCGATCCTTAAAGCACATGCACAGCCCCAGCAGGAATCGTGTGCGCGCTGCGTGCCGCGTAATAAAATGAGTGCAGAGGGTGGGCAGTAGGGAGAAAGGGCGGAGGGGTGGGGGGGTTGCGATACGTTGTGCCATCGCGCGCTCGAACGTCTCGATCGGTCGCTCGATACGCGGCGTCGTAAATTATTGCACTTTCACCGATTCCCGGGGCGAAATTTCGCCGTTTAAGACTTCTCCTCCTCCTCTGACGACGACGACATCTTGCAATCCCATCTCCTCGCGCCGCCGCGCGCTGAGGTTGTTGATTTGATTATGGGTGGAAGCCACTTCTTGCGCCACGCACACACATCTATCTAGGCTGTGGTGATCGTCCCGGAGAGAGGCGAGCGGGACGGACGAGATTTCACGTCTCCTCCGCGCATACGCCATACCTGTATGTGTTACGGGTGTCCTCTGTTTCGCTTGTAATGCACGTGTGTGCGTGTGTGTAGTGCGATCTGTTCTTCGAGGATATCAATACTTATATCAAAGCAGAACGTTGGCATCAGACAACGGCATGAAGATCACGAGAGGCCCGTTGTACCTGCTCACGCTCTGAAGCGACACCCGCGTCATTTCACGCATCATTTGTTTGTAAACATTCACTTTTATCAGAACTACACGCGCACGTATCAGCTTTGACGTGCGTGTGGAGTGATATAGCAGTGAATATATGAGTGCTAAGTCACAATTGACATTACCTTTGTTGTTGGCCTCAATGTGATCGAGGAATTCGTGCGTATCACGAAAAGCCCGCGCATGTTTCAATCAGCTTGCCTTTGTAAGTGACAGTGATTTCTTTCAGTTCTTTTGCATTTTTTTAATGCATTAGCGACGCAGCAGCCAGTGCTGGATAGCGTACGCGGACTTACCCATACTTCTCATGGCAACTTGAAACGAAGCTCGTATTTTCGAGAGCTGATCATACACCCAACAATACACTTCGCCCTAAAAATGACATTTGAACAAACAATATTAAGCTTTCGCGATATACTTCGATTACAATGAGTAATCTGTCAACGACGGAATTCGATATTTGACTCGATTCTGTATTCTTCACATCACTGCCTTCGTTAACTATTTAGCCAATATTACTATAATAAATGCCACAATTCGCAACGTTTGTGCACGCGTGACGAAACCACAGTTACTTGGCTGTGTTCAAGTTCCCGTACGTCAGCTTGAAAATTTCGAATGATAAGGCGTATGCATACATGACGAAACAAAACGCTCCTGAAGCCAGAAGATTAGATTTAACCTGTCATTTATTTTCACGGTGGCCGAATGAATGCATCGCCAGAGTTGTCTCCACTCAACTAGAGATATAGAGAAAGGTCATAAGGTAAACGCAGGGAGGATGGCCAGGCCGAGCCTGGTTGGTTACCCTTCGCTGAAAGAAGGAGATAGGGTACCAACAGATTACGAGGAAGGAAGTTCACATTAAGGTTAATGCGTATGAAGATTAACGCATACATTGAAGAAGCCAAGTAGAAGCGCATTACAGCGTAAGCGCGTGACTACAACTCTTAAGCAAACGTGATCCCACTAGTGATTCGGGACAACCAGGGCAACAAAGAAGTGATTCTTGCTTCAGGAATGCGCTTATCACCGGAAGAGATAACTAACGCGCGCTCCACTGGCCACAGATTATGGAAGGTGCGCTCGCGTCCTTGTCGATGCTTCGGTCAAGTCACTTCGAGTTCGTTCCCAACTCGCAGACAGATGGTAGCTCGCGGAAAAAAAAAAAGTCATTCGAACAGCTCAGGTTTCAGCGGCGAGGAAAGGGCATCGAAACGAGCGCGTCGCAAAAATAAGGCACGACGTTTTACTCGCGAAGGTGCACAGAGGGTAGTAGCCACTCGAAACAACAATAGGCATGCACTTTTCTCCCAGGAATGTGTTCCTCGCACCAATCCACCAGCTCAAACACTGAGCTCTGTACGCAGCGAGCGTATAGACAGACACAGGTAAACTTTTAAAAGAACAAAACAAAAACTCGAGAAGCCGGGTTGCCGATGTGGCGCCACGCGAACCCCTGGTCTCTACCCCCCCCCCCTCCCTGAAGCCAACGAAGAAGAAGAAGACGACGACGGTTTTCACCGCAGGGAGGACAGAGCAAACAACGTCGCGACCTGGTCGTCTTCTTCGCCTTGGGCCGGCCCCGAAAGAAAAGCTCTTATCGGCAACGGCGTCGTCTGCGACGCAGTCGTAAAGAATGCGGCGGCGGCTGCCGGTGCTAACCCTCCACAGTTCTCACTACGCCAGGCACCGCAGCGACCCCTGGAGGGATACTCGCGCAAGAGCGGGTCGCACGGACTCCGTCGCGTTCGGTCCGGGGCGGTTGTCAACTGCCCTGACGGCTGTCCGCGACTGCGTATAGATAAGCGTCTCTCGTCGCTGCCGCTTCGGGGTGCTTCTTCTTCGCGGTTGTGTGTGGGGCACCGGACGGACGCGCCGCGCATGCCAGCGGCGGCCGTTCGCCCGCTTGGGTTTGCAGTGCTTTGGACGTACTTGAGTTGGTCCACCAGGCATAGGGAGCGTGTGTACCTGCCCCTGGCGCCCATGCTACAGGTACACTCCGACAAGACCTGCAGACGCACCCCCCCCCCCTTCCTCCTGCCCGCATCTCGCAGCACAAACATCACCGTCTTTTCCCTCCCTTTCAAGGCACCCATTCATACCACTTCCTATCACAGTTTTTTTTTTATCAGTAAAAATCTGCCAGAACGGCCTTTCAATGATTTGAAATGTGTCCACGCGCAAGCACCTTATTGTCTTTCCGATCGCTTCTCTCTCTTTTTCTCTGGTTTTACTTCTTTGATTTGTAGTAATGAAACTGCATTGCATTGGAGGAGAAACTATGGTCACTTCATAAGCATCGGGAACGTTTCCTTGGAATCCTCGTATTTGTCTCAACGTCTGCTCTTCCGGAGAATCTCACACTTTCGAACGTATATACGTGATACCCGATAACTATTCTGAGTGCGGCCCTTGAGGATTTTATGGAGGTTCCCTAACAGTGGAGGTATACGAGTGTTCTGAAGCTGGTGACACAGATCTACGGTCACACCCGAAGTGTGTCGGAAACTGTTGATACTGACAAGTGTACGTAAGATCCGGATATTTTAAGAACTCACACAGACGCGAACCACGACAGAAAGAGCGCAGGACTTCAATGATATCACTCGAAAAAGATAGCGGACACCTTGACGTTATGTCGGTGCAGTGTCAGGGAAATTTCATCCAAGAAAAATCAGTCACCACACGGTCTGAAATTTCTACGCGAGAGCTGTCATAGCCGAAGCCAAGCGTTCACGCTGCCCTATTTTCTTGTGCCAGACATTTCTCGTTGACAATGAGCAGACGTTCACGTGGAACTGCATTACCGATCGCGCCTTGCAAATGTTTTTAATCCCGTGTGTTCGCTGATCGCGCATGTTGCATGTTGCACGCCATAGACGCAAAATCAGCTTCAGTGTGGCAATGGTTACGAAATAGCATCGTAGGATCATCAGAGATGGAGGAAAGCGATGAGGCGGGATCTTCAGATGCAGAAACTATACAAGCAGTGGTAACTGCGTTGATCACTGATTGCAGCCGTGACGACGTATTCGTTTACGACTTCCTTCTGGATGTATGTGCCTTTGCTCTTGCGGATAAAAAAAAGTAACATTTATCAAAGAGAGAGCTACGGGTGGTTTAAAAAGCCAAACTGAGAAAAGAGCAAAGATTTAAACTAAAGGAACCAATCCTTGACGAAGGCTGGACGAAAGGCATGGAGGAAGGAGGGCGGCTTCAAACCTACGAAGTGGAGGGGGGGGGGGGGGAGGGGGCAAGCACACGTGGCGCTTGCGATGAGACGACACCGTATAGTCAACCTGCAAACCGACGGCGCGGACAAACGCACGGGAGTAGGCACTCGATCACGGCCCAACAGTAACGACCCTAGGCGGCTCCGATGAGGCGGACGAGACTGCTGCTGACTCTGGCATGCCGCAACGAACGAAGCCGCATCTTCTCTCCCACGATATTCGGCAGCGCGACCGCCTCGCGATCATCCCCTTCGTCTTCTCGCGCGCGACGCGATTCGTGTGGACAGCGTGACGTCGGCACCGCGCATGCGCGTCTGTTTGAGCAGCCGATGCTTGAAAGCTGCGGAGCGTTGCCACGGCGCATGAAAACGAGGAGAGAAACGAGAAAGGAATCGGAGGAGGGGTCGTTGTTTTCTGACAGAGGTGCCCCTTCTTGCATATTTCTTTCTTCCTTTGTTTCTTTTTGAATGGCACGTCCGTAATCGGTGGAATCTGATAGCTGCAGTCCGCTTTCGCGGCGGAGACTAATGATGACTAAAGGCGTTTGATCGGCCGAGATAGCGCGAGGACAGTCCCCGGCTTTTCTTTTTTTCTCTCTCTTTGTTTAAATACAGGTCTTCTCTGTCGCTCTCCCCTACTCTTGACAGTAATTGGCCGCGCCAAGTGTGCGTGATTTAAAAGCGCCGAAACCGACGCGACGTGCGTATCGTGTGTGTTGAGAAATCCTCCTCGGGTCGTTCGTTTTTTTTTTTTTTTTTTTTTTTTTGCGGGAGCTCCGAAAAGAACGAAAACGGCTCCGCCACCGCATGCAGCGGCGCCGGGATTTTCTCTCTTTGTTTTTCGAGAAACGAAGTTTGAGTTGGGTAAATAAATAACAAGTGAGACTTCGGTCGTTAGTTTTGGAAGATATAAAATAAATTATCGTGGCTGTGTTGCTTCGTTCACACCCATTTGTTTTATCCTCTGTGATGCGGCGCTTAATAAGAAAGAACCGCTTTAGTGAAGTGAGCGTCCTACCTGCGTCTTCGAACTTACCCGTATGGTAGACTGCAAGGCACACAGCAATGTGTAAAACACTAGAGGGCGTCATTGCTTCTACAGTGCTACACCTTTATAAAATCTTGGGACCACGTGTGTATCAGGTCTAAGCGCAAGTTCTAGAAAGCGGATAAAGAACGGAAAACGTATTCGAGAAATGCAGACTTTGTAAAGTTTATATAACGCCACTCATCAGCTTGCTCAGGATAGGGTGGGTTGAAGATTATTGAGAGAGCACTTCATTCGGCAGTAGATATAAGATAGGCTCATGATGAGGATTAGGATGATGATCAACAGAACTCTAAAGACGCACTATGATGGCGGTTAGTAAGCGCTGTCAATGTAAAATGCGCTGATTAGAACGTGGGTTTGTTTCACCACAGGGTGTCCTCTTGTGTTGGAAGGATACTCTGTCATCGAGTGCATCGGTTTTACGGGAGATCCACACCGAGATAATTTAATCACCTTCGCATTATAGATTAATGTATGACCAGATTTGTTTTCCAGTTTCGCGCTTAATTACCTTCACCATCGACGAATGGCTCATTTGCCGTGCTTATTAGGAGCAAACTATTCATCATAAGCGCGTGAAACTTTCGAAGGGAGCTACATAGAACTATAGAACTTTACAAAACCTTATAGAGCTGCCTCATTCGTAAATCCACTGGGCTTGTATTTCTCTCTTGTCGACCACGTGTTGAACGAGGCTGGCAAGCACAAAAAAAAAAAGGAAAAGACAACCACTTGACAAGGTTTCTCGGAAGCCATTCCGCGCAGTAGTCGAAACAGCGGCAGCAGCAACAACGACGCAATCGTCGTCACGTCATTTCAACACAGTTCCTACACATATCCTCGCACTTTTCCGAGTATTTTTACTGTTCAAGGTGCGGTCTATAGGCAATCACAACGTTCCGTTATCTTTCCTTTCAGGTGCTCAGTTGTACATCCACTCACAACTTCTTTTTTTTCTCTCTCTCTCTCGATGAGAAACTGCAAAAAGCTCGCACCGCAAACAACGCTAAGTGGCAGACTGAGTCGTCGTTCGGTTCCTTCGCTAATCTCAGCTCGGGTATTTCCGGCGCCAGCCACCCGCCAGTCTTGCAGGTCAGTCGGGACTTCTTGTATGTATAGATACTGGCCGATGCGACCACCTTCACTGTTCGCTCTATGGAGCCGTGGCGTATACAGAATGCGACTGGCGTCGTGTCCAAGATAAGCCCCGGCCTGGTCTTCTCTCATCAGTTCGTGACATCTCCCTGACGCGACAACGTCTCGTGCACTCCCCTCTCAAGGCACAGCCGATGACGTCGTCACTGTCGCGTTTTTCGTCGTCGCGACACTTCGGGGTTCGCGTTTATACACATGCGAACCAGCCTATAGAGACTGATAACCGACCCTCGCAGCTCGGTACGTGCGAAGTCCTAGTTGAGCAGAATCGTTTTAGATTAGCGCCGCAGTCGCCGACGACGAGAGAGGCCCTGCCTCGCACATGAATGCCCGTGTGTGTACGCCTGTCGAACGCCTGTCGACTGAAATACGCCCCCCGTGAAGGCCTTTGATTGAGCGTGCCGCGTCGAGGGACTACTCTTTATCGATACCTGGGCGAGGTGCATCGATTTGATACAGGGGCACGAAGGGCCTGTTCTGATGAGAACATTCGATTAAGGAAATTTACCCTTGTGTGCGCTGCTTCCTTGATTTATTGAGCTTATATACTACACTCCTTATTTTTTTAGAATGATGAAGCATTGTATTTCTGGAATAGAGGAATGCTTGACTCCATTGATGACTCGAGTGATGTGACTTTATTTTTTAATTCAGTAGGCTCAAGTTGAAAACAGCCATGGAACAAGCAATGACCAGTAATGACCGGCAATGAGGACCAGCAGTGTACTCGTGCGTACACGTTTGCGACATGGGGGGTTTGTTCGTTGGTCAGTCAAAGCATCTCATGGCTTAATTGGGTCGTACAGAAAGTTCTGGTTCTTCATCTTTGACACATGAAGGTAATATATGAAGGTTCAATTTGATGGTAAATGTATGTGTTTCTCTAGTTTCTACGTTGTTTTCGTTCTTTCATACTAAGCCTGTGTGCGATAACTTGTTACTTCAGATAATCACCTCAACAGAATTCAGTTTTGCATTTACGCTTAATGTTACTTTTGGTTTTCGCAATTATTCTCGTATCAAATCAGCCTTTATGTTTCTTCTTCCTTGAAAACCACTTGGTTTCTAGCTTTTCTTTTCCTTTTTTTTTTCTTCTATTAAATCAGTACGTTCACAGTCAGGCAAACGTTCGGTTTGCTCGAGCAATATAGTATAACAACGATAATAAAACTGACTTGTATAGAGATTGTGATAAAAGCCCATTAAGGAAATATAAATGCACCCATCCTATACTTGTGCAAGGGTAGCTGAAAAAAAAGCACACTGTGCGGCTGATGCACCGGTAATTTATTTCAAAATCATTCGATAGAATTTCGCAGCAAGCAAACAGATGTGGCCTTTCAAAGCGAACATTAAAGTGGCGCCACAACTGTCACATGTATACATATAGCAGGCGTGCTTCAATACAGAGTTCGGGTTCGTCTGGGTTGCGCTTGAGTTGTGTGGTGCGTCTGTTCAGCCGCCATGATCAAACTACTGGACATTTCAAACTGCTAGATCAAACTGCTAGACATGTCAAAAGCTTGTAGCGGGCGTTGATGCCGGTGACCGCGATCATTTTTTATTTGTGTGCGCATACCAATTCTTACACAGAGGCGCACGGCGCATAGGCCTGACTGGCTGCCCAGGCGGCGCTGCGAAAACGGTGCTAAAAAGCGCCCCCTACGACAAGTTCTTTGGTTTCGAGTAGTCAGACTGGCGGCCGCATGCAGTAAGCTCAGATGCGCAATGGAGCCGCCGCTGTCGGTTGTGCTGCGCTTTGGATCTCGGCCAGTTTCTGGTGTGGCTGAGTTCTTCAGGCCAAGCAATCTGCGTAAACGCAAGAAGCTCGTTAACGTCAAGTATGTTACGACGTGCAGGAGATTGAAGGAACCATTTCGGCGCGCTGCAACTCGCAAGTGCAGCGAATCTCATACGACGTTGAACTCGAGTTAAGTTTTACGAGGCATGCTCGCGCGATTAACGACAGTGCATAAACGAAAAGATTGCTGTTAAGAAAGCCGAAATGATTTGCATTACAGCGACGAAACGGAATCAAGAAGGTCCAGTGACGAAGGCTAGCCGTCGGCGGCCCGAATGAGCGCATTCGCGTCGTGTGCCGTTTTTCTGCCGCATTCAGTCGCAAACACACTTTTTCCCCATGCACGGTCGTAATTTTCAACATTTGCTTCCAGGGAATCGTCAATATTCTGTCAGCGCGCGGTGGCGGTCGAGAAGCGACGGCGCGCAATGTTTACAGCCGGCCGCTGGAAGCAGCCGGCTGTAAGCTGCCCGAAAAATGCCGGCTGCATATCCTCGTGATCGCCGTCGGCAGCCACGGCGTGCCGTCTGGACTGCACACAGGGAATATATACATATATAAACGCGTGCACGCGCGTACGAAAAGTAATCAGCACGTTACGTTGCAAACCACGTTTTGCTCGCGTACTCACTTCACGCGTCGGACGGCACGTATCCAGCGGTTCCGTCGCTCAACTTCGTACGGCTTTCAGGGGAACCAGTAAAAACCGCACATTAGGATCCTTACCTCCATGTTCGAGGCAATTAACCACGCAACAATAACGGCGGCGACCGCGCTTCAGGACCGCGCGCTGCTCAGAGCCGTCGCCCAGACCACCTGCATTCGGCACGGTTTGTTGAAGCAGGGATCGCTCGTCAAACATGTCAGACTCTGCAGGCATAGCGGACAAGTTCCTGCGTACGTTTTAAGCACTTTTTGAGCCTGAAAACTAGGTGCAAAATTAAGTAAAACGCTTAAAGCAACTGAGAACTGCGTAACTCGCCGGTCGGCGTCCATTTTTGACTACCCAAGCAACTTCGGCGCACGCCACCAGGCTCCGCCACAGTACTCGAAACTCCAGCGCGTCAGCCCTATACGCGGTCAACATGCCTCACGTTATCTCCGGCGTGCCGCGGGAGATACGCAGCCACGCCCCTTTTGTGTCGTCGCTTTCGAAGCCTGTTTTTCTGAGAAAATAAAGTAGTTCTTGCCCAGACTTCAAGGAGTGTAGGTGTTTGCTTCTCGCTGCTCCTTGGGGCGAGTACGCTACAAGCTTACTAAATAGACGAGCACTTCAGCGCCTAGCTCACTCGGCATTTATGGGATAACCATTTCAACTTCACATGGCCACGAGAAAACCGTAATCAATAACATTATCAAATTACGTCATCCACTGGATTAGCGGACGAGATCATACATGCGTAGCGAGTTTCCAATACGTCGGGAGGCATTTCGATATCAGCCCAATATCGATCGACAAAACGAAGATCTTAAATCGAAAGTGAATGGCCCTGCCATTCCTCGACTCGTGACATTTCACGTCATGACCCTCGCTGGGCATTAATTAAGCCGTGCTCCTTAATGAACTGAAGAAGATATCACCAGCTTTTTCTTTTCCTGCAAATAACAAGAAGCATTCCCACGTGACACTGCAAGTTCGCCCGAAAGCTTGTTTCCCTCCAGGCGTCTCAGATGCTTATTTCTACCTATGGATGCCAAGGTAAACAACGAAGGGCTTATTAAGAGGATATCCGCAATGCTCGCGGCAGCCGCTCGAAACGCAGATGCTCCTCCACGCGGATGCGATATATCTGCCGCGATATCTCTGGCGACTATCATGAGGACGCCGCCGAGTTGGGCACATGTGCAGCCGTCTATATATACGCTACAAACGGACTTACAACACGCGCCATTCGACATAGACACGTGCGGCAGCGCATATGTACACACGCGCGCGGCAGGGTACGATGTCGCCACAGCGAGCAACGCGTCGATTCAGGCCAGAGATGCACGGTTGTTTGTGAGAGCTCGCACAACTCATTGGGCGCGCTCCATCGACGTCCTTGGCAGCGTCTTTGTGGGCTGACTACACATACACATGCCGTTGGGGCACGGTCGGCCGAGCCGTGGGGCCCGTGTTCATGTAGGTTGCGGCATGGAGGGCATGCTTATTTGCGTTCCTCCTCCTATTCGCTGCCGTTGCGACTGCTTTTGGTTGGCTACTGCATGCTGTAGCCCTGCGGGCGGGCGCCATAGCCCGTGCTCTTTCTGTTATTTCATTAATTCCGCGGCAGTGCTCTTTGTGCCGCCGCTCTCTCTCCCCAGAGATGGAAAGCCCATTCGGATGCCTTGGACGAAACACAATGGCTCCATTTCATCAAGGACTCTCTCTCTCTCTTTCCTACCTCTCAGTCTGTCGTGGGCTGCCCGACTGCGCACACGAATGGCTTGTGCTTTTATATAGGCAGGGTACTGTGTGTTGCGGCGAATACGACGCATACAGCAGCATTCGATGGATGTTACGCGGTGTATTGCGGAAAGCCGCCGCAGCTGCCTCTATACGGGCGGTCCAGCCAGAAGCGGTACAAAAGAAGCCGCTTGTCATGCTCTAGCGATTCCTGCCTCCGTGGCCCTACATGCATGCATGCCTGTGCGCCGCGGAGTCATTAAGTGTGTACCGACCACGCCCCTTGGAGATTCGGCCGTGGAACGTGCCTGCTTGGCCGACGACGAATGAGGAAACGTTCTTGCGCGTACACGAGTTCGTATAATCGTGGTGCCATCTAGGGGAACTTGCACCAATCTAAATGGACACGCATAGCTATGAGTTTAGGTATATAGCTGTTGGTTCAGGAAGCAGCGATCGCGTGTGCCGCCTCGTTTCACCCTTTTCCTCGATCTCTGAGGGTTTGTTATGGGTTGTTCCGTGTTAGCGTTCGGCAGTTCGCAAACAGCAAGCTCGAAGAGATGACGTATAACACAATGCCTTGACGGGATTGTTTATGCTTGTCCGTAGTAACGTTTTGAGCAACGAAACGACACAAGGAAGACGACAGGACACAGTGCTACTCTCAACTTCGTCATGTGGTCTTCCTTGCGTCGTTTTGTTGCTCTAAAGGTTGGTATCGAAGAGATGACTTCGAGGCAGCTGTGTTTAAGCTACAAAGTCTTCAAGAAAGGGCGTTCAGGCCCTTAGTCGTATATCGTGCATGTAATCGTATACTACCAACGCTACCTATAGCTGCAACCTGTCACCGTGCTTTAAATGTTTCAAACTCACACATACCTTCACTGCCGCATCTTTCACGCTTAGCATATAGCCAGGCTTTTATTTTAGCGAATATTCCGTCAGATAATTCAGAGTTCATGGACGAAAGAATGGCCTTCGTGAATCAACAGTGTGTTTCTGAATTAACTGTGCCTCATTACACTTCGCCCTCTCCTATCGCAAAAATAAAATGACGGAACTCTGAAGCATGCACGCGTGTGTAACATCTGACGTCAAGTGAGATTTGCCGTCCTTTGCACTTCGAAATATTTTAGCGGTCTTAAGCCCAGTGGCCCGTCGCAACTACAGTAAGACAGATACGAAAGCCAAAAGCGTCACTGTCTCTATACACAGAAAACCTTAACTTGCAGAACGCCACCTCCAAACTGTGTATTCTTGAAACTTCTTCGAAGTCTTTCGAACCCACATGCTCTTACCGGATGCTGAGCACGGCATCGGGTATACATCGTTCTGACAGTGCACATATATGCTTCTGTGGCCGAAAGAACCAGCTTGCCTGTCAACCAAAACTGCTGCGCTACTAGCGAATAAACAAAACACAAAAAAATAAGAGCGAGAGACAAACGTCCTTCTTCGTGTTTCCCGATGCGTGCGTAGCTCATCGGAAAGACAGCGGGCTGTCAATCTTCTCCTCGGATCTTTAGCTGCCTCGGTGGGCCGAGCAGCCATTGCCTCCCCTTTGCTCGTAAAGGAAAGCGTCGCATTCAGCCACCAGTATAGGTGCCCTAATGATCTCTCCGGCTGCGCGAAACGGCCACCACCGTGCCGTCCGTGAGAGTCTCAGGGCCATATAGTCATCCCCTCCCCCCTTCCCCCCTTCCGCCT
Organism: Rhipicephalus sanguineus; assembly: GCF_013339695.2. Taxonomy (NCBI): domain Eukaryota; kingdom Metazoa; phylum Arthropoda; class Arachnida; order Ixodida; family Ixodidae; genus Rhipicephalus; species Rhipicephalus sanguineus. The sequence continues at coordinate 121,776,493 of NC_051181.1, forward strand.
CCTTAAACTATTCTCCCTTCCTCATCCCCGCAACCTCGGCGTGCACGGTCTCGCAATTTCTCTTGGGTCACCCGACACCGCTATCAACACCATCTCTCGGACACACCTGTCCCGGCTTTTGATGGCAGCAGTCGAAAGCATCGGGCATAAGTGACGAGCACGCCACTATACCACACTTCGACGCGTCTATTACGACCGGACTATATAGCGAAACTCTATAGTTTTCTTCGCGCAATTTGAAACAGACGAGACAAAGAAGAAATATGGGGGGGACTGAGGGGCGCCGGATCGTTAGCGGTGGAGGAGGGTCCTACTCGTTTTTGAACGCATCTGCATGAATCCCTCCTGCGAGCTTCCCGTGGATTCTCGTTGTTGCCGCCTGCTGGTGTCTATCTGCGCGCGCGCATCGGGCGCGTCATCGAAGAGTCCGAACCGAAACACTACGCCAAGTCGTGGCATCACCTGCTCCTTCTTATACAGCTTACACCACACTTGGCGAGCGCATACGCTAAATGGAAAGCAAGAGCGCGAGAGAAATGTGGAAGTTCGCTGATTTATGCGACCTGAAGCGTACTGCCACCGTGAGTCATTCGTTTCTGGTCGTTGTGCGAAGTTCCCCCCCAGGTATTCCTAGCCGCCCGGAGGCGTTCGGAAAAACATTAGGAAACAACGCTCGATGCAGGAGTCGTTCGTTTTCTGTGTATAAGGCGTTGAGAGAAAGGGGGAGGGCGCCTTTCCAAACTACGGGATGTCTTAGGATGCGCGCAGTCGGGGCTTATACTCGGTGAGACCGGCACACCGGACGGGCGCCTGCGCGGAAATGAATGTTGAGATGGGACGCTGTCATCATGGTTCGGCTGCAGGGTTTTAGTCTGTCGGAATAGGAAATGAACAGCTGCGAGGAATTGATTTACGAGCTTTCCTTTCGTGTCCTTACTATTCACGGCTTGGGCCCGTAAGCTTTTCGTGACCTTTATTATTTCTTTTTTTCAGTGGCGTGTGGACGAACACCGTGCCAAGCGAAGATGGAAGCATGTAGCCCTGCCGGCGCTGTTATGCTAATTAGAAGTAGCAGTGTGAGTATGCCACCAACGATCAGTACGTGCCCCCAACGCTCGCTTAGTGCCATACGATAGCGCGTCACGCTACACGGTAAGAAACAACAGTACGTTGTCAAAATATGGTGTTTTAGCAGTGACGGTAATACCGTACGGCAAGTATGGAAACGCCGTGCTGTCGTCGTCGGCGCGAAGCTTTTTTTTTTTTTTTCTGGTCTGCAAGACCTCTGTTAGCCCCTTTGATGATCTCATCAAGTTACCGTACGCAATAAGCAACTCGAGCGGCCAAAAGTTTTTTTTTTTTTAAAGGCTGCGTGCTGACGACGACGCTATGGTATTTCCGTGCTTACCGTACGGTATTACCGCCACTACTAAAACACCCTAACGTTACCACAACGTGAAAATGTTACTATAACGTTGTGAAAAGGTGAAGATCGTTACGACAACGTACACGTTATAGTCGTCATAAAGCTCGACACATTTTTTCCAGTCGTTTTCGTTGTGAGGGGAATGGCGACAGTATACGAGTCTGCCAGCGACATCTGCTGTTGAGTTAAGCGGTTAGCTAGCTTGTAAAGTGACTAGTTAGTAACGGTTAATATAGAGATGACATCAGTGGTGGCGTGACGTTTTCCCATTTTCTTTACGTGAGTATACCTCCTTATTGAAGCTTTTTCCCTGCTACGTGTAAACAACGATCTCCAGGCTAGGACCATTTCGGTACAGACATCAAAACGCGAACCAAGGTGAGAAGAGGAACAGACTAGCCCACGGTGTTCAGTTTTGTCTCTGTCAATACTTTGTATTCAATACCAGGGGCGTAGCCGGAAATTTCCCGCTGGGGTGAACGTGCCTGAAGCTACCCCCCCCCCCCCCCCCCCCCCCCCATGGCTACGCCAGTGTTGAGTACCTTTCCCACTTTGTACCGCAGGTACTGTTCAGTCAATCATGTCGTGGTTTTGGCACGTTAAACCTCAGCAATTATTATTTAGTTAAGCTTGACTATGGTGTTACAGAAGGGATAAACAGATGCCGGTATCTGATAGCGTAGCCAGAAATTTTTTTCGGATGGGGGATTCGACCAAACATTATGTTCGTGCATGCGTCTGTATGTGTGCAAAATTGAAAAATTTCGGGGGTGTGGGGGGGTGTTGAAAACCCTAACACCCCATCCCCCTGGCTATCAGTGCCGGTGCTGCAGCCAAGTTGGCGATACGACTGGAGCAACGCGTATACAGTTGGCACGACCACCGCATTGTATGACGTCGAGCGTAACACGGGCAGGCGCCTTCTCTCGGCTCAGCTCGCGCAATCCATCAAGATGAGTCTGTCTCGCGGAGACAAATCTGCAGCAAAACTCGCCGGGTGCAAGCTACGGCACGTCTCCTCTACAGCTTTTTGCGACGAAAACAATCCTGTAAGCGGGCCAGCTTTGAGAGCAGATAGTTCCAACGAACCCGCTCTTTCTCCCTCAATTCTTTTTGCCCCCACGGAAGGTTTGTTCGGCCTCCTCTTCGACAACTCACGCTGATACATGGATTTTTCTACGCTCTTTCTCGTTTGCTTTGCTCGATGAGGCGTAATTACCGTTGTTCCAGAGACAGCAAAATGAGCAGAGCGAGGGAGGAAAATAGAGAAAATCACGATACATTCGTTACAATTTTACTCTTCCTGTATAAAAGGGCAGAGGAAAAGCTGGCGGTTAAGCTCCGCTTCTCATTTCACTCCAGCGTCGTCGCCTTGACGTCGTCTCTGTACCCACGAATGGGGCTCGAGGAATCAAGCGGGAAAGCGAGAACCGTCATCTCTCTCTCTCACGGCATTAAGATACGAACAGCTAGCCGAGCGAAACGTAACAGCCAAAGGCATCGTACAAGCCGCCGCAGAACGAGCCGGAGCCCCATCCCGAGCCTTAGCCTCAATCACACCTTCTCCCTCAGTTTCTCTCTTGCTGAGCCCCGCGAGCTTTCCTGTATAGCGGGGCTATAGGCACGCTTATACACATACACGGTGTATTGCACTGGCGCGGACGTTTGTATAAGCCCCTCCTTCTTTCGCCGTGGACGTCCTCGGTTGCTGGCCGCGCGTGGAGCATCGTGCGTGCGGCTCTGTGACGTGCGTTATCTTGCTCTCGTCTTCACTCGTCACGTGACCTCCCCCTTTCCTCCTTTACCTCGAACGGCGGCATTGCAAAAACGGCAACTCGGGCCTCCCCTCAGTCGCGCGGTTCGGCTCCTTCTCGGAGCTTGAACCCCTCCCCCCCCCTCCCTAACATCACCGTCCGCCCCTCTTATAGCCTGCCGTTCTCGGAATGAGCCGGTTCGTATAGCTTTGGAGATGTTTGTTGCGTGCAGTGCAGTTGTAGTTTAAGTGAGCCGTGCGAGCGAGGTATACACAATGGAGCGCACACACATTCGAATGCTTCTGTATACATCACAAGGCAAATACAGCGAACACTTCACGAAGACAGACACAATGAACTCTTTCGTGAAGTGTGCGCTGTAGTATTTGCCTCGTGACGATGATTAACCGACTTGCTCGAGATGCGTTATTCGAGCGTCCGTAGAACAAACCCAGCTAAAACGAAATGACTTGTATAACGAAAGATTCTTTACGTACGGGCTACAGTCGAACGCCTCGACAACAAGCGTCCCTACAAATGCTACAAATACTATATGATTCAAAGACTGTCGCAGAAAAACAAACAAACCACATAATGCGAGGCGGTGCAAACTATACCAACACACGGGCCGGCGCAATGAAACCGCAGTTGGTAGTTCGCGCCTTCTACAGTCCATTTTATGGGTGGGTTTCGGTGCCGCCATATTGGGCTGTTAACTTTGCCGTTTTGTATCTTCAACGACTAAACAAACAGTGCTACGTTAGACGCATAAGCATGGAAACTTCTGGGTTGGTGCATTCGATGTTTCATGAATTTGTTAGTTTCACGTCACAACATACAAGAAAAAAACATTCGTTTAACAGCCAATGATGGCGGCGTCCATGTGTCGTAAGTAAAATCGTCTATAGTAACGTGTGGTTTGTTTTTCAGACCAAATAGTATTCATATCAGTTTTAGTCGGGGAATCGCAACGTGAATATAGGAACCAACTATCCCAATTCATTGCCTTGCTGTCGTTGGTTGCAGCATAACCGCAGTATAACTTCCTGACTCCTATATATCTCCTAAACCTGTCAACGAGGCGCATAATCCTTTTCCAGCCGCCTGCTTAGCAATTCCCGCATAATTTCGATGAAGCTGTAGCTTTGTCTCCAGCCTCATCTCCTCTACAGCCTCGCCTCGAAAGCCGATAACATGCCAAGAGATAGCGAGCCTTTGATCTCAAACAACGACAGCGTTCTTCTTGTGGCAGCGTCGATAAAACCGCTCTTTAATCTGCGAGCAGTCATTACGCACAAAGCGTGGCCGGCCGCCGAAGGCGGCACACTGCACCCAACTATGCCCTGGAACGAAGCTTGCAGAGACAGCGAGGGGCCACACTACGAGCAAGAGAAGAGAGGGCGAAAAGGAGCAGCCCGCGGTTCGAGCACGGCGTCCCAGCCCCAGTGAGCTCCGAAGGGGCCGAGGCTCGGGGCTTGCGCAAACGCTGCGGGAGGAGCGGCGGCGAAGAGCTGCGACAGCAGAACGCCGTCGTTGCTGGAGGACAGCGACGCTGCAGCCAGCGCAGGACTCGTCGTCGCGGCCGCTCCCTCCCCCCCCCCCCCTTCTCTCACATAGAATGAATGAGGGAGAGAAAGAGAGGATGGAGACAGCGGCAGCATCCGCGGAGAACGGATGACTCCGCGCGTTGTCATCGAGAAGAGATCGCGCCGGGTCTTCTTCGTCCCCATCTCCTCCCGCCCGGGCTCGGCTGAGTTATGGCTGCCCAGATTAGACGGGGCGCGCACGAAAGCGAGCACTGCCTCCTGCCTGCCTGCCACCCCCGAAAAAAAAAAAAAAACTCCCGTCGCCAGGGCCAAAGAGGCAGCAAGGCCAGAGGGTTCCCGGAATGAGGAGACCTCCCACCTAGGCATAGCACCGCGACACCGTCCCGTTTATTCCTCCTCCTCCTCCCGCTCCCGGCCGGCATCGCCGCAGCTCGACTCGTATATTTACGTTTTGCGTGTGTCTCTTTTATACGCTTGATTCTTGCGTGAGCACTGTAGAGAACTTCTGCCGCCGTCTCCCTGATGGCTCTTCGGTCGCTCTGCAGTCTTCAGCCACCGAGCGAGCCAAGCAACCCGGTCTCTCCGTCCCATCGTTCGCGTCTTTCATTTCATTTCTTCCTCGCACTCTCTCTGCTTCTTCGCTTTGCGTCCCGTTCGTTCTCTCTCCCTCTTTCTCTCTCTCTCTCTCAGTGTCGCGCACCAATTCATTTTATCGCGCGTTCCGTCTTTCTTTTTCTGCTTCGCACGATCTCGTAGGATCGTTGTGTGTTTTGTCCCATTCCCGATGTCATCCGCGAATAGCAGCGATGCTAGCGCCGCAAGGCTGGACCCCGGAGTCGAGACGATGGGCCGGGACGGTCGGGAACGCTGCCGCTTTGCCACGTTGTTCATTCCTTCCTCGTCGTCTTCCTCGTTTTTTTTTTCTTTCTTTCTATGGGAGTGAGTACGGGTTTGGGCAGAAAGAGGAGGAAGAAATCGAAGGAGAAGCAAAGAAAGAAAGAAAGAAAGAAAGAAAGAAAGAAAGAAAGAAAGAAAGAAAGAAAGAAAGAAAGAAAGAGAGAAAGAAAGAACCCGGGATTCATCCTGCAGCGCACGCCCTACGTCAGCGTCGTCCGCGCGGGAAATGTATGTGTCTATCTGTGTAATAGACGAAAAAAAGCTAGGAAGGAAAGAACTGTAGGCGGGAGTCGGAGAGGCGAATCAGTACGTGTTTGTCTTTAGGGGTGGGGGGGGGGAGGTCTTCTTTTTCTATAGCAAAGTACAGAGGCTCGCAAGCACTGAGGGGTGGTAGTGGGCGGTTTTCATTTTCTTTCTTTATTTCGCTCCTCGATCATCCCATTTCGGGATGGCCTCGACGTCCGAGGGGAGAGAGAGACAGAGAGAAGGCTTCGAAGGGACGAACGCAACATCTCATCATCTCTCGGATTGCTCTTTTCTCCGCCCTGCTGAATTGTTTGATTGTCCTTTCTGTAACGCGAAGAATCTTGCGTCGTCACACGGAGAACGCCTGCGTTTCTAGTCCTTGTAGCTTTACTTTGAGTTATCTCTAAGGACGCGGCGCATTATAATTTATTCGTTCATTAATCCGTTCTTAACTGACGGAAGTCTCGGTAACTTTCTTATCACCTTACATTGATTTCTCGAAAGCCGTTGCCCTGGCTCTAGAGTTTATTTTAGCTAAATGTACGTAAGGATATGGTTGGTACCAACGTGTGACTCCGGCGACCTCTATTCTCTTGCGGAATAGTTGCAGTCACCATTTAGTGAACATGCTCAAAACCGTACAAATAGGTACACGGACAAAGACTCGCGCACTCAGTCCCAGTACTTCAATACGAAGAAGTGTCCACTCGGAAGTTCGTGACTATTGCAGTATGGCGTCGGCTTTTCGATGAAGCTAAGTAGTTAAACGAATGAAGATTTATTGTAAGTGGTGTACTCCTGCTACTTATTTTTCTCATAACATGCCCAGAAAGCGTGTACGTTGGCCCCTTCCTAAGTTTCTCGAACTTTGCTGCAATACACCAGTGTATCTCACTGAGCAGCTTTCAAATAAAAAATTATTTTCCATAAGATCGGCTGAATTTTAAAAGGGCCTTTTAAAAGCCTTGGCGTATGTGGCACTTTGTCCGAAATTAATGCCGCGTTAAACATATATAATGGTGCTACAAATGGCGCTAATTTAATTTGTCAGGGAAGTAGCCGCTAAGTACCGTAAATGCTTATATTAGAAGGAGTAAGTACCTCCTAGAGGTTTCCAATTGAAACCTGTTTGAACTTGGCCGATTTTTTGAAAATATTTTTGTTTATCGCCGCTCACTGAGTGACGCTCGTGTACTGCGGGGAAGTTCAACGTATGGCGGAAGCGACAATTTCCGATATTTCTGAGCATCGTCTTGAGAAAGTCATGCACGAAGTGCAATTACGTTCCAACAAGAAACTGCTGAAAGCAACCAAGTATTACAGAAACGAAACGACGTTTCCAGAACAAATATTGCTGGAGTACAAACAATCGAACGCGGCTGTAGTGGTTTTTCTTCGTTGCCGGCTAAATTTCACATCATGCACGTGATTAGCCTGTAGTATAACTGAAAACCTGATTGTTAAATGCCATGTAGAAGTACGGAATCAACTGCGGCGTAATCAAATGTCGCGAGAAAGAAGAAAAACCGAGACAGAAGCTAAAATTTGCATGGCAAAAGGTTAGCGGTAGCTTTCATGATAGCGAACATCGTTTCACAAGTATGCGACGAGGAATGCAATGTTCGCATATTACCCCGAGTTACCAGTCACTTAAGATCTATCTATCTATCTATCTATCTATCTATCTATCTATCTATCTATCTATCTATCTATCTATCTATCTATCTATCTATCTATCTATCTATCTATCTATCTATCTATCTAGATAGATAGATAGATAGATAGATAGATAGATAGATAGATAGATAGATAGATAGATAGATAGATAGATAGATAGATAGATAGATAGATAGATAGATAGAACAATTTATCTTTTGATTGAACTACTAATTCGGTTTACAATCGTCAACGTTAATTTATGTACCTTTATTTTCTTTATTTGTTTAATTAATTCCGCAGGCTCATTATCTCGGTGTGACGAAAGGAAGGAAACAAAAAGACGCTGCTGCATCTATTACCAAATCAAAGATCCCGCCATGCGATTCCGAGTCCGGCTGTCCCACGGTCTTTCGAAGTCGCTTCTAGATATACACATCAAGCGCGAGCCCGGCGATGTCGATCTTCGACGACTGATTGAGAGAGGCGCGGTTACGTATACACGCATCCCGCCGACGGAAAGCCCGCGCATGCGTCCTTGTCGCTTCCGATCGACGTAATTTAACGTCCACCCTTCAGCGTTCCCATATATTATACCGTCCGCATGCGGCCCTCCTGCTCCTCTTAATTCGAGGGCCACATCTGGCGCCAACCACATACCACCCACGGGAGAAACGCTGGCTACCCGCTGAGGTGAGCCAGCGTGGTGCCGGGCCCGCGACGCGTCCGCGAGGCGACGGCGGGTGTCCGGGACACCCGCTGACACCCTCGGGACACCCGCTGAGACCCTCTGGACAGCCGCTGGGCCCGACACAGAGGCGCCTGCCTCGACGACGCGTCGTGGACGGCGCTGCGTGCGGCGTGTGTATGCCGACCACCCACCCGCGAGGGATTGTATACGTTGCACCGGCTCCGATCCATCCGTCCGTCCGCCCGAGGCTAAGTGGTGTGTGTTTCTATGTGACCCTGTACATACGTCGACTCCCTCCTTGCGTGTTAGGTCTACTTGTGGGCTTTTGAAATCACTCCATAAATGGCGCCGTTATGGGAGCTGAATGGCCAACTTTAAAAAAGAAAAGTGATGATGTGACTTTCAAAGTGACGTTGGCGCCTTTAAAAGGCGCAGGCCGTTTATCATCACAGCTTGACATTGGCAAATAAACAAAAGCACACACAAAAAAGAACAACAGATTCAAGTGATTCATTTTGTTCTGCGCTTTAACTATAGACAAGCTTTTCGTTTGCACGTGTTCGTGGCTATATTTACTAACAATATGTCGATCACTTAGATCACATCTAGTAATCACTCAAGATAGTATACCACAACAAATAAGGGACGTGTTTAGGATGATACGAGATTATCGCGGGCATGCAACGTGTGGCGTACGAAATTGGTTCAGTAGAGATGTGTATAAACTCGTGTGGTCGTATGAAGAGAAAGGGAACATGGGATCCCCATATGACATATGAGAATCATATGATGTATGATTCTCACATGATCACACGAAATTACTGGAAATGTTTCAGATGGGATTTTTTATTAGACATGTGTTTCCATCGAAAAGCCCTATACCGCAAGCATTACTTTGCGTATTCAGCAGCTCGACTAATTTATTGCGTCGACTGCAGACTCTCACAACAGAAGCCACCAATCTCAATGCCTTCGTGGCCTTCAATACGCCTCACGGATATATGATGAACAAATGTTAATAACAATAACCTCTGGTGTTTAACGTGCCAAAACATCGATATGATTATGAGGCACGGCTTATAGGGGAGGGCTCCGCGGAAATTTCGACCATCTGGTGTTCCTTTGCGTGCACTGACATGACGAATGGGGGAATAGAGATCACCACCCAAGTACTGCGTACAGTTGGTTAACCATGCAGCGATGCCTAAACGTTCGGCCCCAGTGTTTATCACTGGGTTAATCCCGACGATTCACTAAAGTCTTTCTCGATTATTGGTTACGTCTGTCCAGAAACCCAAATTGCTGTTTGCCGCCCTTGTGTTGCCATCTTCATCAATAGTGGACCAGCGGGTGCGTAGTGGGATTTGCCCAATTTCTGTATACGTGGCACATTAGTTTTTTTTTTGTTTTTTTTTTTCTCCGCGGATGACTTCTACATTTTTAGTGGACTATTGGCGAGTTTTTCCCAATTCCTGTGGAACATACGCGCTAGGAGGTTTTGTGTACATAAAACGGAGGAATTTCGGTTTCGCCTAAGCATACGCAGCTTCCCTACAATACAATGAAAATAGCTTGAGAACACAGACGGTCTGAGAGAGGAGTTCGCAATCACGCGCTTCGTGGCAATGCGCGCATCGATTGCAGGTGTAGACGCCAACAACGGGACACTAGAGACACAACGGAGAAAGCTTCGACTAACGATTGGTCTATAGGGACCAATGCGGGGACGTGACGAAGGACTGAAACCTCTGCCAATGAGAGCGAGGTTTGATAAGAGAAGCTTGTGACAACTATACGGTTTTCTGTCTGTCCGTTTGTTCCACATAGCTGCCATTGAAGTGTTGTTTAGAGCATATAGTGTGCGATGTAATTTTTTTTACGTCGAGTTCTCTGTCGAAGTCTTACGACACATGTATAACTCGATCCGAGTTCGGTTATGATTCATAGCCAACTGACTCACGTCTCCTCGCGTATCGTATTACGCGTGATTTCAATTCCTGTGCGCAACCGCAAGCATGCGATAGCTGTTACGCCTCGTTGACAGCGGCAGACACCACTTTCGGTGTGTTGTGCTCACAAATGCAACAAGCTTCGTGATTTGGATGGCATGGTACAGCGTGCATGGTGTGTTTGTTGATTCAGCAACTCGGTGTCTTGATGCGCGCGCAGAACACAGAATAAGCATTTTGCATATACCTTATATATCAGTGCATATACGGTACACATTACATGCTACAGTGTCGCGCTTAGGCTTGTAAGACATACCATTTTACTGTACTATATCAATGCACTCCTTTATCTAGCTGTTTATATTACAACCAAGCAGAATCACTGTACCGCCACGCAACTGTCAAAATTAGCGCTCCATCCGACCGCTAATTGACTACATCCTGACAACGCATACCACGTGTGGTTATACACCTTCCAAACTACAGATCTATCCTGTGCTTTAGGGAATAGGTATACAGGCATAATGACCTGTAGGCATGGAGAGATGAGAAATCCTAGAACTGGGGGTCTCGCCGGAGCCAATGCTTTGACAAATGTTATTGTGTGCTTCAACGCAGCAAGTGTACCTCAGCGCATGTATGTGTATGTTTCGTACACTGTCCTCCAACCTCAAAGGTGGAGAAGGAGAGGGCAAGCACGAAAAGGGGGAGGTGATCTTCCCGAGACGTCATGATGACGTCATGCTACATTTAAGTAACGGGACCATAGGTATACGCCGTCGGCCTAATACCTTCACTTGAGTATCACGTGACTTTTGACCGACTTTCATTACTTAGTTATCTTGTTTCATCGTTGATGTGACGCCCGCTGTCTTGCGAAGACTCGTCGGGTCTCGCCAAATCTCGAAATTTATTAACTCGAGAAAACATATAAGGCTTTCGCCTCAAGGATAAGAAGTTGAAACATTTACACATGAGAGTGTATATACGCTCATCTAGGGCACGCGCCACAACTTCTTTGAACTCAACGGAGATAGATGAGTCGCGAATAACGCACAAATTTAGCGCGTCCCTCAGTGTATTAAGTGAAAAAGAGGGTGAACATTAATACAGACGAACAAACGAAAAACATCGTGTAAATAAAAAAAATCTAGAGTAGTCTACGCTTCTGTAAGTGTGTTTATCAGGCGCCCAGGGAGGTCGTGGAGATAATGATGCCCACATTCCAAGTGTTCGACGCTTCAGCGACGCACCGTGGCGTTATGTGGCTGCGGGCCAGGTCGAAATGAGTTGCCGCCGCTAAAAGCAACCTGCTTGTTGACAGCCTTAATCGCTTTTTCTTTTTTCGTCGCCAGGAACATGTCATTCAGTGCTCGCGAAAACACTTCAGCAATGGATGGAGCCTGCTTTGCATCGCCCAGGAGTCACTGTCAGCGGCGACCCTGCTGCTGCACCGAACTCACAGACAGACAGATATATACGGGCGCACAGATAGATAGATAGATAGATAGATAGATAGATAGATAGATAGATAGATAGATAGATAGATAGATAGATAGATAGATAGATAGATAGATAGATAGATAGATAGATAGATAGATAGATAGATAGATAGATAGATAGATAGATAGATAGATAGATAGATTGTAGCGAAGCCTTTATTGAGTAATGGGTTGCGCTCTCTATAGCCTTCTAGTGGGTCGTCGCCTTTGGCTCTTCGCGCTCGCGCTCTTGAGTCCGTGTTTGTGCCTTGACTGTCGCCATTGCATATCGTCGCCGACTACCGTCCAATAAACTCCTCAACAAGATAGATAGATAGATAGATAGATAGATAGATAGATAGATAGATAGATAGATAGATAGATAGATAGATAGATAGATAGATAGATAGATAGATAGATAGATAGATAGATAGATAGATAGATAGATAGATAGATTTATTATTCGGTATGAAAAAAAAACAGTCACGTTACGGTTGGTGAAATCATTGAACTATTTCTAGGGTCGGACGCATCTACCGCAAGAAGTCTGGCCCCGCAAGAAGAGAGAGAGAGAGAGAGAAAGCGAGAAGAGGAAAGGCAGGGAGGTTAACCAGACGAAAGTCCGGTTTGCTACCCTGCGCTGGGGATAAGGGAATGGGGACTAGAAAGAGGAAGAAAGAGAGAAGGAGAGCAGTGCACGTGCAAAGGAGTACAATCAGTCACTGAGGCTGGAGCTTCTCTGACCTACGTGACATCAGCGCTCTGACATTCCATTGGGGAATCGCAGCATTTGAAAGGGCCATGGGCGAGCTGTGGTGATTACTGAAGCGCTGAAAACACTGGATCGACAATCTCCAGCAGTTGCAGGGCAGTTCGGGCTGTCGGAGTGTTTAGCTTGTTTCAAAGCATGAGTATGGTGTCCAGAAGAGAGCGAAGCATCGCAACAATGTCCTGGTCTTTCTCGGGCATGTCGTGTTGAACCAGCGCTGTCGTTGACTCGGTCAATGTCTGCTGCGACCATTGGAGTCGCTGTGGATTGTGCTGTGGCTTGGCTGTTGCTGTGGTTCTGGCTGTGGCTCTGGCTGCAGCTTTGGTAATGCCGGCCATGCTTCAGAGTCCATGTGTTCTGTGCGGTCTTGTCCTGAGAAATCGACTCGGACGTGTCTGGTCTAGGAAGCAGAGGAGGAGGTGTCACCTGTGAACTGCGATTCACAGAGTTCCTTGAACCTCTACGGCGTCGGGAGCGTCGCTTTCTGACGACAGCAACAGCTTCCCGACGAGACGAACGGTCTCGCACCATCTGCTTTAGGATCTCGTTTTCCTTCTGTTCTTGGGGCACTCATTTGACGAAGCGTCATGGGACCCGAGGCAATTGCGGCACTTGAGGACCGTGGCATTGCAGGAGTCTGCAGCGTGTGGTTCGGCGCAGCGCGAGCAAATTATCGTGCTCTGACACACGGCGCTTACGTGTCCAAACCTCATACATTTGTGGCATTGCAGTGGCCTTGGAATGAACGGTCGTACAGGATGCCGAAAGTGGCCTACCTTGACATGCGAGGGCAGAGATTCACCCTTGAATGTTAGTTTTAAACAGCGAGGTGAGCCCATGCGCGACATATGTAGTATAGGGATGCCATCTACTGCTGGTTTCACCAGACTTGGCAAGTCTGTGCTGGAAAGAGAGACGTCCACATCGTAGATGACACCAGTAGTGGTACCACTGCCCAGTGGGATGTAGGAGCGAACTTTTATGCCATCAAGTTCCGTTATTTTACTCAATGGGCTCAGTGCAGTCTCATGTGCAACGTCGACAGCCAGAACATTTTTTCGTGAGTTGACTCTCACGTCCATTACTTGATTTGGCACCGCCGCTTCGAGAAGCACCGAGACCGACTGTCTGTTGAGGTGTCTCAGGTTGTCGGTAGCGAGTTCTGGTACGAAAAATAATCGTACTGACTGCGGTCTTCCGAGTAGATTTCAGAGTTGACTTGCCTGAAGAAAAGGGGGGATCCGGTGTTTCTTCGCTTCGCCTTGCGGCTTCGTACGAGCTGAAAGTCGTCATCGGACCAGTCCTCACTGCTGAGCGAGTGGACACTGGTTTCATCGCTGTCCGCAGCACTATGGAGCCCAGTGCGCTTCCTGGAGACCGCCGCCGCTGACGCCGCCATTCCCGGCAGGGGTGCGGGAACGTGTATACTCGCACCGGCGCCAGAAACGAGGCGGAGATCCAGCGGTTCAGGCAGAAATATTAAGAAACTAGCGGATCGGTAGTCACAAGCGTTCTGCAAAGCGAAGAAGAAGCCTCCACAGAGTTGCACCGGATGTATGAAACGGGGTATATGTATATATGTAGTGTCGATTTACTCTTCTACCACGAATCTGCTAACGTGATTCCTTGCGCTTGATTACGGCTGCATTGTGTATACGGTCTTTCTGCAAAGGAGTTTCAAACAGCGGCGTGGCTCTGTGGTAGAACATTCGACTGCCACGCGGATTGGCAGGGCTGGGCAAAGATACTTTACTCGGGAAAGAAGTATTTGAGATACAGATACAAGATACTCGCGGAATATTTGTATCAGATACGATACTTCCCAATTGTATCTTAAGATACTTCGATACATTTGCAAATTTGCTGTTATATATCTATATAATGAAGCAGCATAGGCCTATGTAGAAATGTGTTTACTTGAAAATTTCTTAACCGCGACCAGCTTTGTTTAATTTTAACAAAATATCTGTTTGTATCACAATATACAAACTTTCATGCTCAAGGAGTATTAATTTCATTTCTAAACGACTTATTGGGATTTGTTTGGCTGCTTAACATGACAGCTCTTTAACTACTGCGCTGTTAGTTCTTTTTGCTTGACACTTCTGTAGTTTATTGGTGTCGCTGCTCTACTTGGCGACGAGCTAGCTGGTTACCATGTACTTGCAAGTGCCTTCGCACGATGGCGCAAATACCGCTGTGCAGTCTTACCTTATCCACAACCGTATTGTTTTCGTAATACCGCATCCACCAACAGGTCTACAACAGCAACAACAATGGTAGCTGTATTGTTTGTGACGCATTGTGTAAAGACGATGAACTACATAGTCGGCTATCACAATTAATTGAGGACATAAAACTGCAGTGATTTTTCATATTTTACTTATCTGCTGGCGTAAAGCGTTCGTTAGCAACATATTCACTAACGTGCAATCTTTTACCATTTGTTCTCCGAGAGAACCTGAGCTGCCAGAAATGTCTCAGACGTATTCTAGCGGCACAAAACGCCGCAGGTTATCACTGCTATTCCCATTATTGCCATTTCTAGCTCTGCTTACCTGCGGATTTGTAACAATAAGAATACTTTAAGGTGACCTAAAAGAAGGAAAACTAATATGTTTGAGTCAAACAGCAAGGTGGTTCCGTATTAAACAATTAAAGTAAATAAGTATGCAGGATGTTTCACGTAAGTTGAACCCAATATTAAAAAAAAATGATTAACCGCCGCTGAATGAAACCAAAGGTATTTGGTTTGCCGTCACGTGGCACTCGTTATTGTGTGTTTTTATTAAGCTCAACTGGTTAATTAAATAAGGTCAATTAGGCGACATTGCGACATTTTTAATATTCACTTTAGGGCCAACTGCGCTTCGACACATCGTAGAGCGAATTTAAAAATGACCGACCCAATTTTTTTTTTTTTTTGGCAGTGTACATGCTGCGTGGTGAATGTTTTCGGGCTTTTAGAGAAAGTCCACGAAATATGAAATAAAACCATGTTGGCAGACAGTTAAAAAATAATAATAAAGCGGAGAACGTATTTTAGCAGCAGGTTACAAAAGCAATATTACAATAAACAGATGGGCGAAAAGCTATGCAGAGGACTAGGTAATGTATGGGATGTAAACGGAAGACAGCAAAGAAAGCACTTGTGCTAACAATAAAGTTTTAATTAAAAGAACGTTTTGAATAATTTAGCAGGAAGAACAAAGACACAGTACGTCAAAATATTTTCTGTTACGTAAATGCTTGTTCTATTGCATCTAACGTCAGCACCGATAGTGGGGCGGTTGTTAGAATCTCCTTTGCATGTAAGTCAATCTCATCGTACTATGTAAGTCAAGCTTGCGCCCACAAGATCTTTCAAATCGCTGATGTGTGAAAGGCGCGAGACGCAAAGCAGCCCCATTCTTGCATTCTTGAGACATTGCAACGAAGCATCACGCAAGACAAACTTCGATAGCGACAGTATAGCGGCATCAGAATTTGTGCGAAAGACGCCACACGCATTGGAGTACGTAGCAGAGTGCAGGGTCTATGAACAAGTGTCATGACATCAACACAACTAAAGAGAAAGAAAACATCTAGAAAAAAAGGTAGGCTGCGCGTAGATGTTCGCACGCTTCTTTTTGTCGCGATGGCTCGAGCGGCTTCACGTGACTCGGCTCCACCAATATGGACGCTTAAACATCATCGCTTGTGATCGCTGGAGCACTCTGGCGGAAATATGCAAGAATGTTACTGCCGTTAGTTTTATTCAGGTGGCTTAGTGGCAGCAATATCAGTTTGAGAACCGGAATTTCCGTCGACGTTTATTGTTTCGCACGGTGGTGTTTTTATAGCAGTATTTTGTACCTTAAGATACACGATACATTATTGAATGTATCGGAAATATAGATACAGATACTCGTTTTGCAAGACGTATCGCGATACAGATACAAGATACCCAAAGAATATCTAAAATAGTATCGAAGATACATGTATCTTCGATACTGCCCAGCACTGCGGATTGCCTGGATTCAAATCCCGCTCGAGCCCTGTTTATTTTCTCTCCCTTTTTGTACGGGACAGCTGTTACGGACTACGGAGGCGGCGGCCAACTGCACCACCAAAATCGGCTGATGTTGTGATCTCATAACAGCTTTCGCTGTACAAAACATAAGCGATTCGTACTCAACCCTGGGAGAGCCTGTCCCTGCATGCGTTTAAATTAAAAGCTGAACCCTTCAGCGTACTAAATACTCTACTAGTGGAAAGAGGTAAGCTGTCCCTTAAAGTGTGTGACGCCAAGTCAAGTTTAATAGGCGTGGTGGTTCGTGTGATTGGAAGAAAGTTCACCGACAATTACGATACTGCCTAATGCGAACTCTGAGCGCAGCTGCTTAGGTGTTTTGATTTTGCGATAAGTTGAGGTGCGACTGCCTCGCTAACCGGGAGACCGCGGAAGGCAGTTTGTGGGCGCATTTCACAACAGACGCCGCAGGCAGACCTCCGTTAATGCAGCGCTTTATATTCATATATGGTATCGGTGAACGCCCTTGCCACATACCTTAGTGATGACGTCATTAGCGACCGCACGACGGCACGCACTACTGTGGCACCGCGGCACCTGTCGTCTCGCCACTGTCGTTCTGTCCTCCTCGCGCTCTCCTCGCTATCGTCGTCTTTCATCCTCCGCTGCGCGCCTTCACTCTGTTTCGTCCTCGTTCGTTCTGTCGGTTACGACGACGACGCTCAACGCAGGAACGGGCGCTTAAAAGCTGCGCTCTAAAACTTGTTTATTATGGGTGAACTTGTGCCCGGAAAACTATATGCAAAATCTATGACTCCGTTAGAGCGTTCCACACACAAAGCGTCCCTTCGACCAACGCACGTCTTCTTGTCCGAAGCCTCGCAGATCAACCCACTTTCTCGTGCCCGTGCGCGGGAGGCATGCGTTGCGCTGTCACAAGAAGCGCGAGCAGGCACGAGGCATGGCAGACGATAACACTGCAGAGGCTCGCTGCGCTCTGCGTTCGCTCTTGTCGTCCTCGTTTGCTCTATCGGTGACGTCATAGAGTTTCCTATAGATACACTATATATATATAGAGGGAACTCCGGCGTTAGTGTCTATGGGAGCTGCAACGCATGGCGCTTCAGCCAGCATGGGCATGATCGGTAGTACACGGATTTGTCTAAACTTCGTTCTTTCGGCTCCGTTTGGCTCCGCGTTGCCTGTATTCGCTTTGTCGCAAAACGAAGTTCAGCAAAAATCAGCAGTTCCACTTCACCACTTTAACCTTTTTAGGCTCACCAATTGAAATCTGGTCACGAATTTCACAACAGTTCATTCTTTTAACCGACACGCGAATGCCAAAACACGACAATAAAAAAAGCCACAAATGCGTTCGAAGCCGTAAGCACGAAGATTAGGCAAATCCATGTACTACCCATCATTCCCATGATGGCTGAACCATAGAGTTAACATACTGACTCTAGAGGAAAAGCTCCCCATAGGGCCCATGCATTGAAACCTATAACCGCATGGGTTCCGCCATGATGGAACAAAACGATCGTTGCCAGCGTTGCCAGACCCTGAGACGCTCGCTATATTTGACGGTAGTAATCAGTTTTAATCTACCAACCTAAGCCAGCTACGCGCTGTTCAGAGAACATCAGCTGTGTTTTGATGCGTGAGGCCGTGTGTTAGTGCACGGTTGTCTGTGCAGCTGGTCCGGTTGATAACAGTTAAAATTTCCACCTGTTTGTGCATGGTTTTTACTAGGCACTCCCTACCAAAGTTTCTCCGTTCGCTGGCACAAAGGTCATTCGACAGATTCGCAGCTCGAAGCAAAGTCCGTAGGCCGTGGTCGCGCGCTGATTCGACTTACAATGGCGAGACACCTGTGTCCACGTTCTTTTTCAGCTCATTGCTTACTTCAGCGCAGAGAGCCGTAAAACAGAAAAATGTCGATTGCAGCATGCAGCGGCGAATGTGAGTGAGACATCTCCCGAAAGCTTCAATCGAAACTAAAGTTACACGCCCCGCCATGGTGGTCTAGTGGTTATGGCGCTCGACTGCTGACCCGAAGGTCGCGGGATCGAATCCCGGCCGCGGCGGCTGCATTTTCGATGGAGGCGAAAATGTTTGAGGCCCGTGTACCTAGATTTAGGTGCACGTTAAAGAACCCCAGGTGGTCGAAATTTCCGGAGCCCTCCACTACGGCGTCTCTCATAATCATATCTTGGTTTTGGGACGTTAAACCCCAGATATTATTAAACTAAAGTTACACGGCCTACGAAGCTTTATCGCCGTTAAAAAGTATTTAAAAAATCGGTTGCGACTAGTTCGTACATAACTTTCAGGGCTTGTCTCATCTCTTCTTTGCCGTCCGTCCTGGTTTGCACTGATGCACTGAAGTTTCCAGCTCGAAAGAAAAAAGGGCTGTCACATGAAGTCGAGTGGTATACGGCGACAGAAAACGCACACAACGGGACACTATGACAACTGCGAGACACACGTAGCGAACGAAGTTTCAGGGGCTTTAACACGACGCGCAAACCGGCGCAATCGGCCGCAAGCACACACTCGCGTACTCGCGAGTGTTGATATGGTGGTGCCATCTAGTTAACCAGCCTGCAAACGCTCCTTTCCGCGCGCAGTAAATTCTATAAATAGCCGTCGTATTCTTTCGTAGAAGTATTCAAAATAAACACAAAACAATATCCGCAAGTTTTTAATTGTGCAGATGCTTCTTTAGGATTGATATGTGATGGCAAGAATGACAACGTTCCAAGATGTCAGCGTTCTTGTGGTTATAGGTCTCGCGGCCCAGCTTTTCCTCTAGAGTCAGTATATTAACTCTATGGGCTGAACGATCGCAGCGCCGGAGTTCCCTCTAGGTAATTGTAAGAAGCACGATGGGTAGCGCCAACGACGACGGCGACGCCGCTAAACGCAGGAACGGGCGCCTAAGGGCTGCGCTCTATAATGGTTCTCGATTTAGCGTACTATATATGCTCTGCTAGGAGTGAGGGTGTTTAGAACAAAATGTGAGCGATTCCGAGTACTCTAGGCCCTCCCTACAGTTAGGATAATATCGTTTCTGACAACAGTCAACGCTGCAATCGGTACCGCACCACCTAACGCCCTACCGCAACCTCTGCAATGCGACTGACCACAATCACAGTTCATCCCTTCTTACATCTCTTCATACTTATGTAACAATAATTTATTTTGTTAAGATGAGTAATGTTTCATACACAGCCCGAACCTTTTAACTGAACAACCACGAAAATATATAATCGCAAGCATTTTTAGGCTCGCGATTCGACAAGTTACGTGCAATGTACTTTAAGCAATGTGTGGCCCTTGCGAAGTTCTTGCGAGGCGCCGTTGTGGTCGGTGATGTTTCATGCTCGGAGTTCTCCCTTTTGGGGGGTCAACTGTAATCTTAGAGAAAAGCGAGGAAAGAAATCCTTATCATGTGCAGCCAATAATCCTGTGGAGCCAGTATTACAAATTATATCATTCAGGACCATAGAGGAAGGAAAAATAAGGAGAGGCCCTGACGTCACATTTGTGAAGCCTCCACATCGCAAACACCCACATCGCCTCCTAGCGAAGGAGCCTCGAAACATTTCGCGATTTCCGCCGTGTCGTTTGCAAGCGCATGCGCGATTCAAGCCTCCTTTTTTTCTTTTTTTCGCCGTGCAAGCGACGCCGCCGTAGTGGCCGTAGCGCCGCGGCGCAGTCGATTCACGCATGCTGCTCCTTGTGTGTGTTCTTTAGGAAAGCTACGCAATGCCCAGCTGTTGCGTATGGTTTCATATACCCGGTGCAAATCGCGTGCACTGCGGGAAGTACCGGGTGTCACTTTTCATGTGTACGTACACGTCCGCTTCATTGCTGATCACTAATGCATGGTATTTGCATGCGAAGCTGTCGGATGTGCGCTCTGTTGCTTCTTACTCATTGTGTCAACTCATAACACACGTGAACTTTTGTTTTTGGCGTCTGACGCGCCGTACATAACATGCGCCGAATGCATCGTACGTTTTTAGAGGCTGTGTCGTTCAACGAGAGGGCAATGAACTTATGTTGTTGTTATCTGACTACGTGATGTATGTATTGTGCAGTGTGCGCTCGCTGCGTGCTTGTTGTTCTGTGCGTACTGGAATTACAAACTTTACGTGCACGATCGCGTATACAGTACAGCGGTGTCCTTTTCGACGTGAAGTTAAGTCAACTATAGGTTGGCGTTGCGCCGAATAGCTACTACGCGCTCACTCCATATACACGAACAAAGAACCGCTAATCCGGCAACAGATCGGGAAATCGGGCTACGAGAAAGGGAAGGCCTAACGCCCGGCAGAACGCGTAAGTCACTGCTAGGTGAGTTCGAATACGATGATGCAGGGGCTGGACGTTTTTGATCACGGCACGTACCGGTATTCTGTACTGTTGCACAAAAACACTCCACGAAGAATTTCAGTACGCAGCGCTCGTGCCTGCCACGCACGAACAGCCTGGTAAACGTCTGCTTGCAACATTTTACTGCGTGCGAACCGCACAATACACGCTAAGTTTACGCCGGGACTACAAATCTGCGCAGAAGCTAACCACCGCGGAGAGCACGCCGCGGGGCGTCTGCTGTTTTGTTGCCCCATACCGGTTTGTTTGTCCCATAAATCTGACGTCACTTCCGCCACACTTTTCGCAATGCATAGATAGATAGATAGATAGATAGATAGATAGATAGATAGATAGATAGATAGATAGATAGATAGATAGATAGATAGATAGATAGATAGATAGATAGATAGATAGATAGATAGAGATAGATAGATAGATAGATAGATAGATAGATAAGATAGACAGACGGACGGACGGACGGACGGACGGACGGACGGACGGACGGACGGACGGACGGACGGACGGACGGACGGACGGACGGACAGACAGACAGACAGACAGACAGACGGACGGACGGACGGACGGACGGACGGACGGACGGACAGACAGACAGACAGACAGACAGACAGACAGACAGACAGACAGACAGACAGACAGACAGACAGACAGACAGACAGACAGACAGATAGATAGATAGATAGATAGATAGATAGATAGATAGATAGATAGATAGATAGATAGATAGATAGATAGATAGATAGATAGATAGATAGATAGATAGATAGATGTCATCACATCGCATCGTCGCTTGGTCAAATATGGGCCGATCACGGACGCAGTGCAAAACCAGGTGATGTGCAGAAAGCTTGCAATGTCTATCGTATTGGAGGCAGTGGAAAAACAAGTTAGGTGCATAAATATCTCGGAAGGAGGTAGGGGAGGATCAATACATCGATTGGGAAGAAAGAGAAGAAGAAGGTGGCTTTCGCCTTCGAGTCGTCTTAGGTGAATGGATAGGGGACCCTGTGAGTTGTGCCTTGCACGTTTTTGTTCCCTCTAATATTTATAGTCATCTTGCAAACATGCTGGGATTACTGAAGGACTTAACGAGATAGACTTCTTGGTGAGCTGCGTCAGTTATCGACATACTCTGTACATAGACTTGATATTGCCATTAGGGTAATCTCATAAGGAAGCGTCTTAATAGGACTTTTTGGGGGCCTTGTTGGTGCATACTGACAAAAATTACCTTGCGCAATACAATCACGCACACAAGTAAGGTACACAAAGGACAAGCGCTACTTGCAACTGTTTATTCCACAATGTCGTCATGAAACATATATATACCTTTGGCACATGCGCAGATGTGTTCAATGAAAAAAAAAAAACACCCCCTTCCTACTTTCGCCAGAATGATTTGTCCTTGTTACAAGCGGATAAGGAGGGTGGACTTGTCGCGCTCACCAACACCGAGTATAAAGGCAAGGCCTTAGAAGCGATTCACAACAACTTCAAGGAAATCAAGGTAAAAACAACGTGTGTGAAGAATGATTTTGAACTCTTGTGCAAGGAACTTAACCTTACACGATTGGCAAACAGCATTGTCAGATGTTCTGTAAACACTTTGCAAATATTCTTTTCAGCGAAAACTCACAAAGTGAACATTCCGTTTCGGTCAATGTCAGTGAGAAGGGTTCGTGACAGCACTGTGTTAGCACGTTTTTGTTAAAACAGTTAAAGCAGTTCACCGTGCCAGATCCTTTCGTTCTTCGTAACTCTGATGAATTAGTTCAGTTTTTCAAGGATAAACTTAATATTGGATATGCTTTTTCTGTTGATGTCGAGGATCCTTTTTATTCAGTACCTCATCATGAACTACTAGCATCTATTAAAGCATGCATACAGGAAAACGCAGATATTTCTTTCCAGAACACGGCAGGTATTAGCGCTAATAGCTTTTTAACTTTATTAGATACCTATTTGCACTCTACCTTTATATCACTTGACGAGCAACTTTTTTTGCAGAGGGAGGGAGTCTGCATTGGCCCTTGCGTAGCGCCAATTTTACGCGATATTTTTTTTTTGCCCCAGGTCGACCGCGCACTGCACCACGTTTTTAATGAGGGTGGGAGGGTTTTGAGCGTTTTTAGATTTGTTGACGATTTTTTAGTAATACTAAGACTACAGGCCGGGGGCTTATAAGGGGTCAGGTGGACATGATTTCAGAGCTTTTTAATTAGCATGGGAAGGGACTGTCCTTTACACATGAACTTCCTATGCAGAACGCACTGCAGCTTTTAGATATTAATTTTAGCTATTCGGGACTACACGTGGGCTGGTCGTATCGACCTCGGGCAAAGAATTGGATTGTACCTTTCGACTCGTCTCACTCCAAGACAGTAAAAAGAGCCATTGCATCACTTTGCCCCGAGTCTGCGCTGAAGAAATCGTGCCACCACGAGATGCAACAGAGCTTTGATGCACAGGTATCGAAGCTGCTGGTGGCAGGCTATCCGCCCACAGTGATCGCAGCAGTTGCTGAAAGCCTGTTGCACTGAAGTGCAAACAACGCATAAACACAGACGCCAGTGACTTCACCCGACAGAAACGTGCTCTAGCAGTCGTTCCTTATATGCATAAGGTTTCGCATAACCTCAAGAAGGTTGCGAATAAGCACGACGTTGGAGTGGTGTTCTCTGCCCCCAACAAGCCCGCCCGCCTTTGGCCTCGCATAAGTGCGGCAAAAGCAACAAGGCGAGGATGCCAAAAAAAAAGCACCTTTCGCGTTATGTGAAATGCACCTGCGGCGTCGTTTATAATGTACCACTGTCATGTGGTAAAAGTTTCATCGGTCAAACCGGAAGGTGTGCAAATGACCGTTTCGGAGAGCATGCCCTGAACATAAAAAAAAAGAAGAAAAGAACGCACTTAGCAGATCACGTGAGTTCTTGTGGTTGTGAAGCATTGTTTTGCGAGGCAAAGATTCTTGTCAAAAGCCACATTGAACCAGTCCGCTTGTAGTGGAGGGATTTCTCATTAAGAAGAGGGGGGGTGGGGTGCGTTAGCGAACCTTCCGTCACTCTGCACTCGAACGAATTTAGCTTCATCGACACGATTATGAGATAGGAAATATGTTATCTTGATTTCTTTTTTTTTTTCATTGAACGCATCTGCGCATGTGCCAAAGGTTTCATAACGTATATGTTTCATGACGACATTGTGGAATAAACAGTTGCAAGCAGCGCTTGTCCCTTGTGTGCCTTCCTTGTGTGCCGTGTTTGTATTGCGCAAAGTAATTTTTGTCAGAACCAAGATGGTCTATTATAAAAGTCTGTATGTAGACAACTTGTGGAACTATAATTTAAAAGCCCTGGGTAGGCTGGCGCGGGCTCGATAGGCCGCCAGCTGCGCCATATACCGCGCTAACAAAAGGCTAATGTATCTCGCCGCACTGAAAGAAGGGGTTTTCATTCAGCTTGCGCTGCATGCTGCGTGTAAAAGAAGGCCGCGTTGTACTACGTGATGTAACAATGGAAGAACGCCTGCTGTTTTACGGTGCTGTCTCCTGCGCAGCGCGTTCTACGACATGCGCGTACAGGTTGCGCAAGTTCTATCACTCATGCTGTCGGCCCGATACCGCTCAACATCTCTCGGATCGCTCTCCCACTGTGCCCCCCCCCCCCCCCTTCTGCTGTGTAAGTTGCATGGCCAGATGGTCCGATGGACGTCACGTATATACAGGGTGTTTCAGCTATAGCTTGCTCCAAGTTTAAAGGGACACTAAAGGGAAACAATGCATCAGTTTATATTGACAATTTACACTCTGAAAACCTATCTGTCGTTGATTTCTACGTCATATATAGGTTCATTAATAGACGTGAAAATCAAGGTCAACGTTTCATTTTTAACTTTCGCTCCGAAAGCTCCGCTGGTGACGTCACGGATTTCAAAGTGTTTTTTTTTTTCGTATTATGGCGACATCGGCTCAACGAAATTTCCTGAAACTTGTTACTTTAGGTCTTTCGCCCCTCAAAGGACAATGTATTTTATTTTTACCCATTAACCCTTACCTTACCGAGTTTTTCTTTTTTTGGCCGAAAACGGTACAAAGATACCGATTTTTTTATTGGCCTTGTAAGGAGGAAGAAGAACAACATGCCGCAGTGGGACACCACCTCAGCTGGGAGAGCCAAGCGCGAGCTGTTGGTGCCAGCGCTGCGATTCTTGTGTCGGTTGTCGCCGCCCGCTTTCAGCGTCCGTAGGCATCCTGCCCAAGTGCTACTTGCGCCAATAAACCCCGTATCAGAGTGGTGGAGGTGCTGGGTACTCAACCTGGAACTCCGAAACAGGAGACTACCCGCTGCCCCTGAAATGGCCAACGAAACCGCCCAGCAAGGCACGACCCAACCTCCGATGGTCATCGTGCCCACGGCGCTGCGCCTGCGCGATCCACCTTTCTTCAACGGCACCGATGAGCAAGACGTCGAAGACTGGCTGTCGACATTTGAAAAGGTGGGCGCAAGCAACAAGTGGGACGACCCTTCCAAGCTGCAATATGTTTCTTTCTACCTGAAAGAGGTCGCAAGCCTCTGGTTTAACAACCACCAGACAGAATTCACCACCTGGAGTGATTTCAAGCAACGCATTGCCGATGTGTTCGGTCGCCCAGAGGTACGGAAGCTCCGTGCTGAACAGCGCCTACGGGGGCGTGCACAGTTGCAAGGAGAAGGCTTCACAAGTTACATCGAAGACGTACTCGACTTGTGCAAGCGCCTTAACCCTTCGATGAGTGAAGGAGACAAGATCAGACACATCTTGAAGGGGATAGACGACGACGCCTTTCAGATGCTGCTGGCCAAGGACCCGCGGACTGTGTCTGAACTCGCCACTCTGTGCCAGAGCTTCGAGGAATTGCGGAAGCAACGGCTCTTGACACGGCGGCCAGCGGCTACAGACGACACTCTCGCGGCGTTGACCCTCGGTGGTGAGCACAACCCGCTGCTGTCAGAAATCAAACGGTATGTGCGCGAGGAAGTGGCTCGACAACTGTCGTGCCTGTCGTATTTACCGACAACAGAACACACTACTGAGCGCCTCGCGCCAGCCATCCGACAGGTGATACAGGAGCAGGTCTCCGAGGCACTGCCGTCCGCCTCCCAGCCAACACCTGTCGCCGCGCCACTGACTTATGCCGCTGTTACTGCTAATCCACCGCGACCTCTACCTTCGTCGACTCCTCAACCTGTGCGAGTACCAACGACGCCTAGTACACAGCAGTGCTACGGAAACCCCTGGCGCACAGCTGACAACCGTCCCATTTGCTACGCTTGCGGGTATCCAGGCCATGTCGCGCGCTTCTGTCGTCGGCGCTTCGCAGCGACCTCTGCTGCACCGAGGTACCCCGACTACTCTTTCCGGGCCCCGTACGACGCGCAACGCGAACCGCCACCTCAACGTGATCGACTACCAGCTGAACATGACCCGCTGCCAGCCGAACGAGACCGCCAACGTGCTTCCGAGTACCGACCGTTCGCTTCCCGTCGCTCACCCTCACCACGGCGCCGTTCTCTGTCCACCCTGCGTCGCCGACCGAACCAGCTGGAGACGGAAAACTGACTGCCGCAGCTCCGGAGGCACGAGCTGCGTCGTCGTCACACTGTGTAAGTCCTCGCCTGTCCCCCGCCAATGTTATGGAAGTGTTCGTTGAAGGTTTCCGAACTCTCGCGCTTGTCGATACTGGTGCTGCTATATCTGTGATGAGCCGGAAACTTTGTCGCTCTATAAGAAAGGTAACGACGCCGCCTTCCGGGTTTTCGCTCAAGACAGCGAGTGCGCAACAAATTCAGCCGGTTGGAGCATGTACGGCCAGAATCGTCATTCAGGACGTTTTGTACCACATAGAGTTTCTCGTGTTGGCCACGTGTTCGCATGATGTAATACTCGGATGGGATTTTTTGTCACGCCACCACGCCGTTATTGACTGCGCGCGCGCGCAGGTGGAACTTTCTGTGTTTTCTGAGGCCCCATCTACCGACGCAATAATTTACGGATCTTGAATACCTTCTACAGAAAACGGACTACTCGTAAGTGGACGTGGAGGAGTCCTAATGGCGAAACTAAAAATGAAATAGATTTCATAATGTGCGACCACCCGGGCATTATACAGGATGTGGAAGTAGTTAACAAGATCCGATGCAGTGACCATAGAATGGTAAGATCTAGAATTCAACTAGACGTGAGGAAGGAACGGCAGAAACTGATACGCAAGAAGAAGCCGATTAATGAACTAGCTCTGCGAGGGAAAGTACAAGAATTCAGAGTTTCACTTCAGAATAGGTACGCGGCTTTAACCGAGGAAACCGACCTTAGCGTTGACGCAATGAATGATATTCTGACTAGTATCATTAAGGAGTGTGCAGTGGAAGTCGGGGGTACAGTCGTTAGACAGGACACTGGTAAGCTATCCCAAGAGACGAAAAACCTCATTAAGAAACGTCAAGCTATGAAAGCCTCAAATGCAACAGACAAAATAGAGCTGGCGGAGCTTTCGAAGTTGATCAATAGGCGTAAAGTAGCCGACATAAGAAAGTATAATATGGAGAGAATTGAGCATGCTCTAAAGAACGGAAGAAGCCTCAAAGCTACGAAGACAAAACTGTGCATAGGCAAAAATCAGATGTATGCATTAAGGGACAAGGATGGCAAGGTCACAACCAATATGGATAGAATAGTTGAGGTAGCGGAAGAGTTCTACAGAGATCTGTACAGCAGCCGAGACAGTCAGGATGATAATGTAAGAAGCAGCAATATCCCAGAGGAATCTGACATCCCACCAGTATTGACAGGAGAAGTAAAGAAAGCCCTAAAGGGAATGCAAAGAGGCAAAGCCGCTGGTGAGGATCAGATAACATCAGACCTGCTGAAAGACGGTGGAGATATTATGTTAGAGAAACTGGCCACCCTGTATACGAAGTGTCTCTCGACAGGGAGGATACCAGAATCTTGGAGGAATGCCAACATCATCTTGATCCATAAGAAAGGGGACGTCAGGGACCTGAAAAATTACAGGCCCATCAGCTTACTGTCCGTTGTCTACAAGCTATTCACAAAAGTAATTGCTAACAGAATTAATAGGACATTAGAGTTTAATCAACCAAGGGACCAGGCAGGATTTCGTACAGGCTTCTCAACAATAGACCATATTCATACTATCAATCAGGTGATAGAGAAATGCGCGGAATACAACCAACCCCTATACATAGCCTTCATAGATTACGAGAAGGCATTTGATTCGGTGGAGACATCAGCAGTCATGCAAGCACTGCGGAATCAGGGCATCGACGAAGCCTATATAAACATAATGGAAGACATCTACAGCGCATCCACAGCCACTATAGTCCTTCATAAAGAAAGCGACAGAATCCCAATAAAGAAGGGCGTACGACAGGGAGACACGATCTCTCCAATGTTATTCACCGCGCGTTTACAGGAGGTTTTCAGGGCCCTAGATTGGGAAGAATTAGGGATAAGAGTTAATGGAGAGTATCTCAGTAATCTGCGATTCGCTGATGACATTGCATTGATGAGTAACGCGGGAGACGAATTACAGCTCATGATTACTGAACTGGATACGGAAAGTAGAAGAGTAGGTCTGAAAATTAATATGCATAAAACTAAAGTAATGTGGAACAATCTTGGCAGAGAACAGCGCTTTGCGATAGGTGGCGAGACGCTGGAAGTTGTAAAGGAGTACGTCTACTTAGGACAGGTAGTAACCGCGGAGCCGAACCATGAGAGTGAAATAACTAGGAGAATAAGGATGGGATGGGGCTCATTCGGCAAGCACTATCAAATCATGAATGGTAGTCTACCACTATCTCTCAAGAGGAAGGTATATAACAGCTGCATCTTACCGGTACTTACCTACGGAGCAGAAACCTGGAGACTTACAAAGAGGGTTCAACTTAAATTGAGGACGACGCAGCGAGCGATGGAAAGGAAAATGATAGGTGTAACCTTAAGAGACAGGAAGAGAGCAGAGTGGGTCAGGGAACAAACGGGGGTTAAGGATATCATAGTTGAAATTAAGAAGAAGAAATGGATATGGGCCGGCCACGTAGCACGTCGGCAGGATAACCGGTGGTCATTAAGGGTAACTGACTGGATTCCAAGAGATGGCAAACGCGTGAGGGGGAGACAAAAAATTAGGTGGGTAGATGAGATTAAGAAGTTTGCAGGTATAACGTGGCAGCAGAAAGCACAGGACCGAGTTGATTGGCGGAGCATGGGAGAGGCCTTTGCCCTGCAGTGGGCGTAGACAGGCTGATGATGATGATGATGATCTACCGACAGAGAACGACCACCCCATGTCGGCAAGCTTGTTGTTGCCACTGACACTGACGTTCCTCCTCTGAGTGCCGTCATAGTCCCTGTCCACTGCGCTGAATTTTCTGGCACTACCGTTGTGTTCACGCCATCTGACGTTTTCAGTCGCCGCCACAGTACATCGCTGCCATTTGCGGTTCTGCCACCTCATCAGCATGCGACGGGAATATTGGTTTGCAACCCCACCGTATGCCCTATCACTTTGCACATTGACGAGACGCTTGGCCACGTCCAGCCTGTAGACGAAAATGCTATCGTGCCCATTGAATCCTGCGAAACTGAACCAAAACTTATTTGAACGCTGTGGCCCCGCGTGTTACATCGGATGACGTCTCCTCGGATGTATTCAACCGCTCCATCGCAAGCGAGCTCCCTCAGGATAAACGGGCACAGCTTATTGCGCTTCTTCATGAGTTTAGACATTCGTTCGACTTCCCGCAGAAGGCACTGAGTAAAACCAACACAGTCGCTCACCATATCGACACGGGCAGTCACACTCCGTTGCGGCAACGGCCCTACCGTGTATCACCAACGGAACGGAATATCATCGCGGAGCAAGTGAATGACATGCTTCAGCACGGTGTCATCGAGCCTTCTTCTAGTCCCTGGTCTTCACCTGTAGTGCTCGTGCGGAAAAAAGATGGTTCGATTCGATTTTGTGTGGATTACCGACGTCTCAACAAAATTACGCGGAAAGATGTCTACCCTCTTCCCCGCATCGATGACGCCATCGATTGCCTACAAGGTGCCGAATACTTTTCGTCATTGGACTTACGTTCAGGTTACTGGCAGGTCCCGATGGCAGAATGTGACCGTCCTAAAACAGCGTTCGTTACTCCATACGGCCTGTACGAATTCACAGTAATGCCATTCGGTCTGTGTAATGCGCCTGCAACGTTTGAGCGCATGATGGACAGCATTCTACGCGGCCTAAAGTGGCAGATATGTTTATGTTACCTCGATGATGTTGTCGTGTTCTCCCCAGATTTTCCTACGCACGTCGACCGTTTGCGCACGATTCTTCAGTGCCTTACCAAGGCAAACCTTCAGCTTAATCTGAAGAAGTGCCGCTTCGGGGCTCGCCAACTCACTATACTTGGTCATGTTGTCTCAAAGGATGGAATTCTTCCAGACCCGGACAAACTTCGTGCGGTCGCCGAGTTTCCTAAGCCGACTACACTCAAAGAACTGCGGAGCTTCGTCGGCTTGTGCTCGTATTTTCGTCGTTTCGTCCGTAACTTTGCGTCGATTATAGCACCACTTACGAAACTACTTGCTGGCCCTGCTAATCTTTCCAGTTGGACCCAAGCATGCGACGAAGCCTTCGACACATTGCGCCGCCTGCTTACGTCACCACCCATTCTGCGCCATTACGACCCCACTGCTCCGACCGAAGTGCACACAGACGCTAGCGGCGTCGGTCTTGGCGCAGTGCTCGCGCAACGTAAGCCCGGCATTCCAGAGTACGTCGTCGCATATGCTAGCCGCGCCCTCACAAAAGCAGAAACTAACTACTCCGTCACCGAGAAAGAGTGCCTCGCAATTGTGTGGGCATTAAGCAAGTTTCGTCCTTACTTGTACGGACAGACTTTCGATGTCGTAACCGACCATCATGCACTCTGTTGGTTAGCTTCTTTGAAGGATCCTTCCGGTCGCCTTGGACGTTGGGCTCTTCGCCTACAAGAATTTGACATCCGCGTCGTCTACCGATCTGGGCGAAAACATTCTGACGCGGACGCACTCTCTCGATCGCCAGTGCAATCTAGTGAAGACCCGCATTCAGAAGCTGCCTTTCCCATCACTGCCGTTTCCGTCACGAACATGTCATCTGAGCAGCGAAAAGACCCATGGATTGCCTCTCTCCTCAACGTCCTTTCCGACTCTTCAACGTCTGCATACCCACGTGCTCTTCGTCGCCAAGCCACACATTTTGAGATACGAGACGCGTTATTATACCGAAGAAATCACCAAGCAGATGGTCGCAAATGGCTCTTGGTTATACCAAGCCACATGCGATCTGACGTATGTGCATATTTTCACGCTGACCCGCAACATGCTCACGCTGGCGTGTTGAAAACATACCAACGGCTCCGCCAGCGTTACTACTGGCGTGGCATGTACACCTTCGTCCAAAAATATATTCGATCATGTCCATTGTGCCAACAACGAAAGTCATTTGCCCATTCACCCGGATTACTGCAACCTCTACCGTGTCCGGCACGCCCTTTCGACCGTGTTGGCATTGATCTATATGGACCGCTTCCTTACACCGCAGCTGGCAATCGATGGATAATTGTCGCCGTAGACCATCTAACGAGATACGCTGAAACAGCTCCGCTACGTTCAGCCGGTGCTCGTGACGTAGCCAACTTCGTCTTACGTCGCTTCGTCCTGCGTCATGGTGCACCACGCGAACTACTCAGCGACAGAGGGCGCGTGTTTTTATCCGAGGTTCTTCAAGAACTCCTTCGCGCATGTCGCACGGTTCACCGCACCTCTACAGCCTACCACCCGCAGACCAACGGTCTCACTGAGCGCTTCAACAGAACGCTGGGAGACATGCTCGCGATGTATGTTGATTCTGACCAGTCAAACTGGGATGTGGTCCTCCCCTTTGTAACGTATGCATATAATACGGCAACGCAGTCAACGACGGGCTTCTCGCCTTTCTTTCTTCTATATGGCCGCGAACCGTGCGCCACCCTTGACACTATTTTGCCGTATCGTCCGGACGCCTCTGAATTCAGCCCTGTTTCTGAAATTGTGCAGCACGCTGAAGAGTGTCGTCAGTTGGCCCGCTCATTCACCTCGGACAAACAGGCCCTCGAAAAAGAACGCCATGACCGCGACCAGCAAGTCGAGACTTTCGCCGTAGGTTCGCTCGTTTGGCTCCGACTGCCCTTCCATTCCCCTGGCCTGTCGTCCAAGTTTGCCCCCAAGTATCACGGTCCTTATCGCGTCGTGGAACGTCGATCACATATAACATACGTGATTGAGCCAGTCACGCCATCTACAGACAGGCGCCGCCTTGGTCGCGAGACAGTCCACGTCAGTCGCCTCAAACCATACCACGACCCCTTCGTTCTGTCGTCACCTTGATTCGCCAGGATGGCTCTCCTTTGTCGCCGGGGTGTTGTAAGGAGGAAGAAGAACAACATGCCGCAGTGGGACACCACCTCAGCTGGGAGAACCAAGCGCGAGCTGTTGGTGCCAGCGCTGCGATTCTTGTGTCGGTTGTCGCCGCCCGCTTTCAGCGTCCGTAGGCATCCTGCCCAAGTGCTACTTGCGCCAATAAACCCCGTATCAGCCTATTCGATTCTACGTGTATTAAGACAACTAAAATAATTAGTTTATTTACAATACACGCAAAATATTTCTTAAGATATGCAAAGGATTGGCTTCACTGCAATGCATCACGGAAAGTGTCCTAATCTCTCCACTCTTCGGTGCAGAAAATGTCGCTTCGAAGTTCAAAAAATTAAGAGCAGGGACAAGCGAGTCCATGAAAACAATCTTTGGACGCGCCAGTGAAGGTTTGCTTACATCTAACGGCGTCCACTGCCGATACGTCGAGACACGGTCGTCTTCCAAATCCGATTATTTTGAGAAACTGCTGCTATGTGTAGTTGCCGCCACACACGCAGCAGAACTCAAATTATTCTGAATTTCAAAAAGCTTCAATGAACAAGCGTATTTTTGCTCTTTTATTTTTTCTGAATGGAGCTGTTGCCGACACGCGCGCGCCGCTCGCACACACAGGTGGACGCCATTTCCTAATTCCGGTTACCAATATCAAGTCGCTCCTCGACCAAAGTGCATGCTATGAGCGCGTTTTTAAATTGTTTTACTGCGCCATCTGATGAAACCAAAGAGAACACAGCAAAATGAACGAGGGTAGGTAAACTGCGGCGTACCCAAATGCTTGTTTCAGTGTGGACGAGCTCAGCTCGTCGTCGGTATAGGGAAAAGTTAAGAACTATGTAGGCCCCAGTGGACGCTGTCAAAATCCATGACGTTACTGCGATTACTGCGGTAAAATCAAAGTGGCGTTGCCTCCAGTACTTGGTTTTTACGCGTTTTTTTTTTTTCGCTTACGAAGCGTCTTCTCGCGGCAAGCGCGGTGATTTAGGCATCGCAAAAAAAAAAATAATAATAATAATTTACGATTACGAGAAAAATCTCTTTTCGGTTTAGTGTCCCATTAAAGAAACTAAGATATGCGCTACGCGTGTCGAATTAGCCCAGTATTGTTCTGAGCCATATGGAGCACGTTATGATATTTCTCGCTTTTTTTTTTCAGTCCGTTAAAGCGGGTAATTAAGCAATGTTGCTTAATTAACTTTTAAGCTTGTAACTCTAACGAAAAATCTTCAATACAAAAGTTGTAGCGCTTGTTCAGAAGCTTCGGATTATTTCATCTATGCTAATACAACTACCAACCCGCCATGCTGGGTGATTTCCAATTATTGCTTAATTAACTTTTACAATTGTAAATCTAGGAAAAAGTTTTCATTACAGAAGTTGTAGCGCTTGTTCGGAAACACCGGATTAATTCTACTATGCTAACTCCCCTGTTTCATATTTTTCCTACCTTTCTTTAAAGTGTGTGAAGCTAACAAAAAAAAAATCGACGTTTCGACCGGGGACTGGTCTTTTTAAGAGAAAAAGACCGGTCCCCGGTCGAAACGTCGAGTAAGTGTGTGTGTGTGTGTGTGTGTGTGTTGTGTGTGTGTGTGTGTGTGTGTGTGTGTGTGTGTGTGCGTGCGTGCGTGCGTGCGTGCGTGCGCCTGCTCTTCATGTTACTTATTAATCACCGGATTCATGGAAAGTGAACTTATGCACAGACACAGGTGCATACGGACGGACGGACGGACGGACGGACGGACGGACGGACGGACGGACGGACGGACGGACAGACAGACAGACAGACAGACAGACAGACAGACAGACAGACAGACGGACGGACGGACGGACGACGGACGGACGGACGGACGGACGGACGGAACGGACGGACGGACAGACGGACAGACAGACAGACAGAGACAGACAGACAGACAGACAGACAGACAGACAGACAGACAGACAGACAGACAGACAGACGGACGGACGGACGGACGGACGGACGGACGGACGGACGGACGGACGGACGGACGGACGGACGGACGGACGGACGGACGGACGGACGGACGGACAGACAGACAGACAGACAGACAGACAGACAGACAGACAGACAGACAGACAGACAGACAGACAGACAGACAGACAGACAGACAGACAGACGGACGGACGGACAGACAGACAGACAGACAGACAGACAGACAGACAGACAGACAGACAGACAGACAGACAGACAGACAGACAGACAGACAGACAGACAGACAGACAGACAGACAGACAGACAGACGGACGGACGGACGGACGGACGGACGGACGGACGGACGGACGGACGGACGGACGGACGGACGGACGGACGGACGGACGGACGGACGGACGGACGGACGGACGGACGGACGGACGGACGGACGGACGGACGGACAGACAGACAGACAGACAGACAGACAGACAGACAGACACAGACAGACAGACAGACAGACAGACCGACAGACAGACAGACAGACAGACAGAGACGACGGACGGACGGACGGACGGACGGACGGACGGACGGACGGACGGACGGACGGACGGACGGACAGACAGACAGACAGACAGACAGACAGACAGACAGACAGACAGACAGACAGACAGACAGACAGACAGACAGACAGACAGACAGACAGACAGACAGACAGACAGACAGACAGACAGACAGACAGACAGACAGACAGACGGACGGACGGACGGACGGACGGACGGACGGGACGGACGGACGGACGGACGGACGGACGGACGGACGGACGGACGGACGGACGGACGGACGGACGGACGGACGGACGGACGGACGGACGGACGGACGGACGGACAGGACAGACAGACAGGACAGACAGACAGGACAGACGGACAGACGGACAGACGGACAGACGGACGGACGGACGGACGGACGGACGGACGGACGGACGGACGGACAGACGGACAGACGGACAGACGGACAGACGGACAGACGGACGGACGGACGGACGGACGGACGGACGGACGGACAGACAGACAGGACAGACAGACAGACAGACAGACGGACGGACGGACGGACAGCAGATAGATAGATAGATAGATAGATAGATAGATAGATAGATAGATAGATAGATAGATAGATAGATAGATAGACGGACGGACGGACGGACGGACGGACGGACAGCAGACAGACAGACAGATAGATAGATAGATAGATAGATAGATAGATAGATAGATAGATAGATAGATAGATAGATAGATAGATAGATAGATAGATAGATAGATAGATAGATAGATAGATAGATTACTTCACTGTTCCCACGTATAGAACTGCCGATGTACCCGTCAAGGCGGTCAAGGCGGTATCTAAGGAGTGGTTTGAAAATAAAAGTTTATCCCTCTCTTTCTCGTATGCTCATGACTCGATGTTTCATGAATGGACGGTGAGTTGCACAGTCACGGCAAATAGCTCGCAATAGTACAAACATGTTTTCGTCATCCCGCGTGTAAATTATACAGGGTCGTGCAACAGGTGCTGGGAATGCTTGCGAACGCGTATCATTGTATTGCACGTTCGCTACAAAACTGCGTATTGCATTGTGCCGCAATGAGTGTTGCATCGCACATTTTTCAAGTGACGCGATGTCAGTGCATAACATAAGAACTTGGAAAACACAAGTAAAAGGAACGTAAAATAAATTACGAAGGACTGGGTTTTTTTTTTTCTTGGTGGGAATGGTTTATGTTGTGTAAAACTGAAGCGGATAGCAACAGCTCAATGCCGCTACAGTTTTACTCGAAGTTTTAATCTGCTGCAATTATTTTTATATAAATTAGTAAAATATCTTAAAGAAAATTTCTTACTTGGATATTAGTTTATGAAAGGGCCAAAATTTTCATTATGAAATTGTTTGCGACCACGTGGTGCCTTCAAAAACTGTGCGACAACGCCCCAAGATACCGTTTTGTTTCATTCAACCATGCATTTTATTTATTTATTTATTTATTTATTTATTATTTATTTATTTATTTATTTATTTATTTATTTATTTCCTTCTTTTTTCCTTTTTTTCTTTACTATGGTGTTCCGTGCTAAGCAGCGAATCCGCATAGGTCCCAAGGAACGTCGGTTTTAATAGTGTATTGACACAGAAATTTTGTATCTTGTTTTGTTTTCTTTTTCTGTAGCACTAAGTATCCAATGGTCCAATTCTCACGGCCGGAAATCTCGTCTGCTTCAGCGCACGTCGGTTAATTATTTTAAGACGTTTTTATAGAGCTCAGTCGCAGTTCCGTTTTCGGGGAGTGTACACTGAAGAAGGCGGGGTCATTGTAATCGGGGTCTATTGTAAACAAAGCTGGCCACGTGACCACACAAAACCACAGTGACGTCACACAACACTGCTGGCCATAGGACAATGCAAACACGTGCATGTCAGCGTCGCGTTGATAATTCGACGGGTTTTGTTTGTAGAAGGATGGGTTGTTGAGCGAGTTGCTGTTTGTAGATGGTACGCTGGAAATGAAGTGACCAAATCCAACTGCTCTTCGTGAGGTCCACTATATGCGTCCAGTAACGTGCACAAACTCAATCCACATCTGCCGACGAGGCCCATTGACATGAATTTGCTGGGTAGAAGTCAACGACTACAACCGAGACATTGTACACCAGCGGCATTATACTTGGATTTCGTGCGGGATCAGGCTGCAGAGTCAGCATAGATGGTTCGTGAATTGTACGACATGCGCTCCGAATGCTTTTACAGCGATACACAAAGAGAACAAATGCGGAAGAGAGCGCATCCAAGGAGAGTGGTGGCCAACATAAACGTGGCATGGGTGATAGTCGGTTGTTTACATTCAAGCCAGGTTGATGCCGAAAAAAAAAGAAGGCTACTTTAATTATATTTAAGGAAAGGTGACCTCAAACAAACAAGAAAAAGGAGAAACGCAAGGTACAACGCTGGACTTA
Organism: Rhipicephalus sanguineus; assembly: GCF_013339695.2. Taxonomy (NCBI): domain Eukaryota; kingdom Metazoa; phylum Arthropoda; class Arachnida; order Ixodida; family Ixodidae; genus Rhipicephalus; species Rhipicephalus sanguineus. The sequence continues at coordinate 121,813,766 of NC_051181.1, forward strand.
CTCGGAAGTTTATTTCGAACCACGCATGCGTGGAATCCAAATGTTAAAACAAGCGAAACGGCCATAAGAGGCCCTTCAATGCGTGCTTACAGCATATAATAGTATCTATACAGATTCATTTACTGCTGGTTTTCACGCATTCCCGGGTGGTGGCTTTCAGAATCTCTCCAAAATAAACTCCTGTTTTGAGTAAGTGCAGCGTTGTTGCCTGTGTTCCGTTTTCGTTGTTGCTTTTGGTCCGAGTTCTCACGTCGCTCATGCTGGAGCCATCACACTGTCCTATGTAATCGAATGTCGACGTGCCACAAAATTTATACACATTTGGTACAGAAGATTCCTGAACAGCAAAAGAATGGCACAGGTGAAGCAAATGCTGGCCAAGAAAGCAGGGGCGTAGCCAAGGGGGGGGGGGGGGGGGGGGGGGGGGGTTGGGGGGGGTTCAAACCCCCCCCGAAATTTTTCAGTTTTGCTTGCGTATATATACACGCACACATACAAACACACGCACGAACATACATAAAGTATGGTTGAACCCCCCCCCCGAAAAAAATTTCTGGCTACGCCCCTGCAAGAAAGATTCCCATGCTAACAGTATACAAACACTTTAGCAAAACAACCTGTATATGTGCATATATGTACTCACTGAGAAAGTGCAGTGCCTTGCCACCGGTGCGTACGAGCGCTGCCATCGGTGAGCCCACTGGGCGTTCCAGTCGGTGTGCCGTGTGCTCCACTCCAATCGACGCGAGGGCGAGTACTCCATTTGGTTCCGATGGATATGGAGGTCTAGCTGTCCAGCTGTTTCCGTTACAACTCTGGCGTTCGAAAAGATGCTTGTACTTATCAGACGTCGTACACCTGAATACTTTTACACGTGCGATGTTATTATGTCAATGTCTAGGGACCTTAAGGCTCCACGGACAGACTTTATGGGCCTGTTTCGGTAAGCAAGCTTACAGTATTGCGAATAAATTGTACAAACAAGGGGATATTCTTCCGCCAGAATTTCTATACTACATGCCGCATATACGGTAGCAGATAGTGTTGCCCTTGTTTTGAGCATCAAGTAAACAGTAGTCCTTCGTGGACATAAACCGGAACTTTTTAAAATTTAAGCCTTACTGCAATCCGGCCGTTTCTATTGGCTTTGTATGGTGGGCCGTGTGACTCCTTAATTAAATCTCAGCCTTTACTCCAATTATTACGATTAGTTCCTATCTGGCGTGCGATATTTCCGGGGACGGTCATCTTGTTTCTTTCCGCGGAACTCCTCAGGAGATGAAGTTCACCACCATCACAGGACATTGCAGTGCGCTTCTGTTTACACGCCCTTGCACGAAACAGATGTTCCTGTTTCAGGGAATTGCACAAAACTGCACTTTAGGGGCAACTCCTTTCTTGACGCCCAACCGAAGCTTCTCAGCCTTCAAGCACTCGGAAAAATCCTCGACGCACTCAGTTCATCGACCTTGACTGCGAAACCACACACGACGAAAAATCCCACTCATCTCAGATGCAACGGCATATAGGCACGTGGGTCTACGCCGCACACTCAGCACTTAGCACTTGATGGAGTGGACGTCGAAACACCTAGCACGCATTCACAGCTGGCTTTACCGGGTTCCTGGGTTGGGTTCCTGGGTTGGTTGGCGGGCTCGCTCGCTAGCTGTCTTACTGGCTGTACGTATGCAACGGGAATTCCGGGCGGGGCTTCTCTTTCCCAGCAAGAATCCGACCCTGACTGCGCTTATGTCTGAGATCGTTCCCGTATACGGGCCCTCCAAGCCTCCGAGCAGTCGTTTTCGCTCAAACGCGCCCAGAAGCAGATGCGACCGCAGGTCTACACGGGGACTACTGCAGAAGATGTGCGCGGCGAGCTTTTGCAAACGCTTACACCCTGCTCAACCGAAATCAGGCCCCGCTTCGTGAAACAGCGAGCCCGCGCATTCGCTGCCCCAGCCAAGAGAGAGGAAGGCGTTTCTCTGAGTGGCGCGGGCGCGTTGCCAAGATGCTCGCTCCTCGACTTCCGAGTGAGAAGACCGCGGCCAGATGACTGATTCAGTCCCGACGTGGAGGAAGGGCTGCCCCGCCGATTGCATCGCTGTACGTCTCCACAAAAGAAAAGAAAGCTTGGCGCTTCTGAGACGGCCCGGCATTCATGTTGGCTCGAGATGCTATAAGGGGGGCGGTCGGTATACACGGCGACGTTGAATTCGCCAGCCAGAAAACGCGCTGGCGGCTGTCTCTGTGGTATATAGTCACGTGGTCAAAAGGGTCGTTGCCAGCTTTCTTCTTATGCTCGACAGGAAAGCGCGCGCGTAAAAGTGTGTGTGTATGTATACACGGGTGTTGGCGATAAAAACAAGTAAAATTAATGACCCTCCGGCTTACCTTTCTTATACGCGAGATCGCGTCTTTATGCAGTCGGCGGTGGCGGAATGGATGAACTGCCGCCATTAGGCCGAACGAGACGACGGTTTGAAGCAGCTTATATAATGACTATCTTTACCGGCACGCTCTTTGAAAACAGGTGGTGACAAGTAGCGACATAACCTCTGTTATAATCAGATGTGTTTTTTCACCTACTGTGGTATACCATCCTGGATATATGTCTTTCTGATTTTTTTCTTCATACGAGCCTATGTTTCTATAAAGTTCCTGTTCTATAAATCTAATTTTTTCTTTTAATAATACTCCAAACGTTTTCTTATCTCAGCCACCTCTAGACCAGGTACTAAGCGCGTCCTGCAGGATATCAATAAAGTTCTTTACAATCCAATCCAATTCAATCCAATCCAATCCAATCCAATCCAATCCAACGCTTGAATCCCATCAGTGCCCCTGAGAAGTGGACTCTCTTCAAACGTTCTTGCTGTTTAAATATCCTGGAATTATACTGCAGACGTGTCGAGTGTAGTTTCGGAATTCTTGTTGCAGAGGACAAATATATCTCTGCTGAGACCTGCGCTACCAGATGGGTGAGCGTCTGTCAGCTCTGTTTATTGTACACCGCCGCAAAAACAGAATGACAGGGGGGCATATTATACATAGCGAGTCATCATCTCGTATAAACGACATGTTTTGTTGTTGCCGCTGTTTCTATTTCCTGTGAAAGAAAGGTTGCCGCATCGTTTATACTCCCGAACTTTATGGTCAGCAATGGTAGCTCTCAAGTCACGTCAGCTCTTATAGTATATTGCCACGAGCGCTTCTTTTTGTATTTTTCTATGTAACCGGCCTGCTACACGCATAACCACCGCTCTGCGGAGGCTGCGCCGGAATGTCTGGGAACCTTCGCTGTTTGATTTAGGCTCTTTTGATAAGATTACGCGCACAAAGCGAATATCTCTTATTCTGGAACTAACGCGGTCATCAACGATAGCGCTGGAGAGAGAGAGAGAGAGAGAGATGTAATGCGGAAAGGAAGGGAGGTTAACCAGAAAACAAAGATCTCGTTTGCTACCCTGCACTGGGGAAGGGGTAAGGGAAGACAGAAAAGTAAGAAAGAGAGGAATGGGATAGGGAGGGAAGCACAAACACACACACACACACAGGAGTGTCACAGTCGTTGAACGAGGCGGGTCGCTCGCAGAAACTTCATCAGCGCCTTCGTTCCTTTCTGGCGTGAAGCTCGATCTTTCCGACATTCCAAGATTGACTGCTCAGAAAGCGGCTGGTCGTCGAGGCGAGCAAACACTGCTGAGAGGGACTGTCTCTCGGAGCTGCACTGAGGGCACTGACATAAAATATGTTCAATGGTTTCGTCATTGCCGCAATGGTCACATGCAGCGCTGTCTGTCATTCCGATGCGGCAAGCAAAAACGTTCGTAAAGGACACCCCAAGCCACATGCGGCAGAGAAGGGTCGTCTCGGATTGGGGCAGGCCAGATGGAATAGTGAGTCGGTGCCACATGTATAATAAACACCGACGCGCCTTACCCGCTGATCAGCTTCCTACCGAGACCGATAATATCGGTCGACGCTATTGTTGCACTGAGGGCGTCACTTCCTTTTCTGTGCACAGGTTCACCGATAAGTGCTTTAAATGCAAAAACGGGCACGTTATTCTCTCCTGGCGTTTCTCGTCTTTTCGGGACAATTTCTGACGCCCACATTTGTTCACGGGACGTCATGAGGGTACAAGCTCTCGATTGGTCCAAGAGGAGAGACATCAGTTGTGAATTGCATCCTACCATGCGTGTTTGTCATGCAGTCGCACGCCTCCTCTGCCTTGTCTCGCGAGGCTCTCGTGCGCTATCAAATTATTTCATTTCGGTCTGTGCGTTTTCGACTGCGCAAGCGGAGATGACAGAGTATAGCCGAAAAGCGCGAAATCCTCATAGGGTCAACGCTTCGTGCTGACATGGTCCACGTGTTTTATGAATCAATAAGTGGCGGGAATCAGATAGCACCTGTAGGAAGGGTGAAGGCGAAAAAGAAACCACTCTCTCGTCTTCGAACTTCGAGTGGTGAGGAACCTTTTATGTTCGTGTTCTTCACCGTCGCAACCATGTGACAATGTGCAGCAAGTGAATCGTGAACACACGCAAAATCAATTATAACGTAAGTTTTCCACGGAGCATTCGTATTGATACACAGAGACTAGATGTCAACAACAAACAGTGGTCCTCCTCTAGTCGAAGTCTAATGTCACTTCATAGGCCCGTCAATTCCTTGTCGCGAGGCACCCACACCAACTCCCGAGGGGGCGCTGTGGGCGCTGCTTGCCCATCACGATGCCGTTCGTGCCATCAGCGGGTCCCACGCCAACCAAGCGAAGCGGTCGTTCTGGGGTCACGAAGAGACGCCCGCTCGCGTGGCGGTCGCTGGTTTTGAACCCAAGATTCCGGCCCGGAGCTCATTAGACCAGATCCACCCCCTCGCCGCATATACACAGCTGAAGCTACAACTACAAAGCCGCAGAAGCGGTTAAGCTTGGGGCCACCGCATGTTCACGCTGAGATGAACTCATTATATTGTCATATAAAGGGCGCTGGCCACTCGTTTCCACGCTACATCCGGGGTCTCGCTTCTCGAGCTAAATGAAGAGAGCACGGTGCTCGTGGCGAGTACGTTCAGTTCTACATAGACTGACACGCGCAAATGCGAGCGTATCAAGGCCGGCGCGAGATGTGGGGAAAAGGGCCATTTATCGTGAGAGGACAATTGAAAAAGTCGGGAAAGCGCTTGTCGACACACCTCGCTTTTGATAGACGAGGAAGAGATGTGCCTGTACGTGTGTATATGCGGGAAGCGGGAGGAAGCACTTCATGAGCGAGTGTGCGAAAATCCGCCGCGCCGCTTTTAATAGCCGCTACATTTGCCCTGCGCGGAGTTCTTAATTCGTCCTATTCGCCCGTACACTCTCCAGCGTTCCCAGCGTGGAAAAACGTGGCTCTAACCCTTCCCGCTTCGTTTAGCCGCGTGTTACTGAAAGACTACGATGAACCGGCTCTCATGGTTTTAGTTTTGTCTTTCGTTAGAAGACGCGTTGGGTCTTTTGTTATTTTGTCTACACGAAGATAGCGTATTGGCCTCTCATTAGCTTATTGCCGGCTACGTCCTGTGGTACAGAACATTATTTTTTAACAGTTTTCACAAGGACTGTTCTGTGAGCACTGGCTTTTATTCGCACGTTAGCAGACTGTATATGTAAAACGCATTTGTGAAAATGAAAATTCATTTTCATCAGCAGGTGACTGGTACTGCCGGCTCCTAACATTGCACACAAACGAATGAGACTTGGAGCATGTCGAAATGTAAGGAAAAAACGAAAAGGCATGAGAAAAAAACACAACGGATATATCACCCAGGCTGCTTATGTTCACACTATTCCCCTTTGCATGGACTACTTAAAAGTGTATAACTTAGGGCAGGCAGTAGGCAAGGGGGGGCGCCGGGGGCCCGGGCCCCCCCCGAAATTTGTCCGGCCTTCTACATTCCCGGGCAACTTTTGTTTATTTTTGCCATGGAAAGACTTTCTTTAGAATAATTTGGCCTTGGGCCCCCCCCGGAAAAAAATCCTGGCTACGTGCCTGACTTAGGGGATACGGCGTTGCACTACTGAGTTCGTAGTCAGGCGTTCGATTCCAGTCGTAGTGGCCGCATACGATGGAGAGAAATGTAGATGCATTTGTACAGTAACCAAGTTTTGTCAAGGCTATGCATTTGTCAGGCGCCACATCTCATGTCCGCGCGCTTAGCACAACCAAATCATCAAACGTGTACATCAGTTCTTCGCAGTAGTCGCAGCAGTCGTATTATCAGTAAATGATTCGTTCATTTAGAAAAATAAGGATATATGATATAGATTCTGGTCGCCGAAACGTCTGATTTCTCCGTTTTAATTTCTATTCTGAGAAATTTCGATACCCGTATACGCATATCTATATTAAGCAGGAGAGACCATTGATTTCGTGATGTTCAGGCTCCCTGCAATCACAATAGCGATAGTATGGAGATAGATACAGGACAATCTTCGCGACGATCGCCAATCGCGGCTGATGCTTACACAAGCCAACTTTCGCGAACACTTGGTCGAAAGAAAGAGGAGGGCAGCACAATCACCGAAAAACCCTCCCAAGGGGGCAAGTTAGGAACCACAGTCATCAAAACGAGTAAAGTCAACCGGCACCGTGACTCGCATTAACCTTGATCCCCATCGTAGATACCAGCCCTCGATCGAGCGGGAAGAGGGGTGCCCGAGCGAGGCACCCACGTCGTATCGTCGCATCCACGTCAAACCACGTATCCCCAGGAAACTAAGCGCCGCGTGCGTCTTTCCCGCACAGTCGCCGCGTGCTGCGGAGAAGCGCTCTTCCCCTCCCTGCGCAAGCTTCAACGGGAACGCTGACGCGCCGATATCGCCCTCTATCGTCGCCTTCCCCAGCCAACATCGCGCGCCGAAAAACTCACCCCGCTACCGGCGCATCACAAAAGGACACAGTCTTTTTCCCTCCCTGCATCCGTCCCTTCCCGAACGGTATGGGTGCGAACGAAAGAACGAGCGGTTGCTGAAAGGGGGGCGATGGTGATAGGTGCCCGCTCGCGACGCAACACCGTAATCCGGCCCGAGGCTCGAACCACACGCGCATCTCTCCAAAAAGCCGCGATCCGCGTTTTCAGCTGGTGTGGGAGGCATGCGACTTCCTGCCACTGATGGTGGCTACGGCAAAACGCCAGAAAGGCGCGGACCGCCACCACCACCACCGCGGCTGCCGGGCCGTCGCTTTTGCGGGACCGAGCCGGTGGCGCAGACTCCGACAACCCATTCGAACCGTTCTTTTTTTTTTGCGATTTCTTTATGTGTGTGTCATGCACCGGCGGTCATCCGCCAGCGCACCACCGCCGACAACGACGTCGCTAACGTCCGTGCGCGTTGCTGTATTACTGTGCGCGCATACAGCGGTGGTATGGCTGAACAAATAAAGAAAGAGAAAAGCGCGGGGTGTGAGGCTCCGGGCCACGCGACTCCCGAAAAACTGCGCGGTCTTCTTCTTCTACGCATTAGCCACGCGGCTTTGGTTATGGGCTTGCCGCTCGTGGCGCGGTGACGGCACCTATAGACCGCCGCCGGGGTCGGAAACTAGGGGTACGTTTTCGCGCGGTTCATCCAACCGGCAAAAAAAGGGAATAGCGCATATATAGAAGGAAGGAAGGAAGGGGCTGGGATGCGCATACAGTGTCGTGCGTACACTAACTATAGCAACGCGCGCTTATAAAAACGCCAAATGTACATACAGGTCCGTCCGGATTGTTCTACGCACGTGTCTGCCAAGGCTTGCTGACTTAGCTGAGGCAACGATAAAAAAACAAAAACAAAGAAGCAGCATCATGGTAGCGTGCAGAAAGAGAGAGGCAAGCAGCGACTGGCGCTGACTCGATGCTCGGATCGTCTGAATGGGAGAACGCGGTGGCATCGGCTCACCCCGCTATTCGCTCGCTCATATGGATAGTATATACACGGACTCGTCGATTTTCCCCGCCGCCTTTTATTCGAGGGGCGAGGTTGCTTCCGCGTGCATGCGCATACGGGAATGAAGCGTGGGAACCGTGAGAAGGGAGCCACGGTCGGTCTCCTGGTTGCTGTGTGGAGGTTGTCAGTATGAAACGGCCCCGGTCATCCGTATGCATACACGGTTTGTGAGGAAAAAAGCGTAGAGATATGGTTGTGCCGTTCACGGTTGCATCGAAGGGGGCGCGACTGGCCACCTTTTATGAGCGCGATCCGAGAGGTACACAAAATTAGACGCGCTTATAACGCCGATGAGTGTTGTATGTGCGTGTCCTGCGAGGCCTTCTTTTATTATTTTTTTGTGCGTGGTCTCCGGTCACAAAGACTCGGACAACGTGGGAGGTCCGCAGTTTAGGTTCCTATATACGTGTTATACACAGCGTTGCCGGTTGTGTGAGAAAGATGCGAACCTTGGCGAATTAGACACGTTTTAAGGCTTTGTTTATCCATCGGATATACTAAGCATAGCTGTTCTGTGTTAACGACATTTGAAGTCATTTAGAACGTAGTGAACGCGCGTTGTGCTTTATTTTTTTTCTGGGTGTATTTAGCAACAGGTTGTGTCTCTTCAACAGCAAAGTTTGGCCAAATGTGTGCTCGACAATGACATAATAAGTGCCCCAGCACTGCGTTGACCCTTGGCGTGTGGAATTGACACTCCAATGACGCGCATTTGAGAGAAGTAGCTGCGAAAGGCTTTCTTTTAACTTCGGGGGGCTTCTGACACTGACATCCTAATGTATGCCTCACAAAGCTTGTACACTGGATAAAGTCGACATTTAAATACGAAACGGTCATATATTAATCGTGCGAGGGGTGGCATGTGGCACTCAGAAGACGTGAAAGCCGCCACTTGTGAACATACGGCGAAGGCCTACTAAATAAGTCTAATCTTAATTGACTTACTGCGCTTTGATTCTCGACTCACATGAAGTCGATTGAAATCGTCCCGGACATTGCAAACTAATTAATTTATTATCGTTATTTTAATATTTTCGTATGATGGAAATATAGGCAACCATTGAGGTGCTGCAGTTGACACATTAGACGCCTAGTTTGTCTAGTCCTGCACTCTCTGTGTTCCTTTCGCCTTCGTCTTTAGCGCTGCACCAATCATGTAGTTTATCTAACTATAACACAAACACCAGCACAAAGCTCTTGACTTAGTTTTCTTTCATCTCCCCAAATGCTTATGCTTGTTTTTGTTCACGGTACATTCTCTACCCTGTTACTAGCTATTTATAGACCCGTTTCTTAGTTCGCAATAATATTTCTCTGCATAGCTAGTTGCACCAACTAATGGCGCTACCGGTCCCCGTGGCAGTTAAGCAGTATCTTCGTTCTCGATCGAAACAAAGCTTTATTGCAACAGGAAAGATGAGACCAAGTGCCGTAAATACTATATGTTATCACAAGGAAGGATCTTGACGAGGTTGCCACTTAACATTTCATTCTTTAAAACAAGCAGTATGAAAATGCTATCCACTGAGTGACATTAATTTCTTGCGGTGAAGTTGCGGTGGTGTATTGCGGTGAAGCAGTATTCAATATTTGTAGGTATGCTGTCTTGGGAAAAAGCCAATTTTATACTTGGGAAAGATCGCATTAATACCG